>NW_027252494.1:366571-666571 GCF_044704955.1 Pristiophorus japonicus
GAGAGGGGGGGTAGAGAGAGGGGGGGTAGAGAGAGGGGGGGTAGAGAGAGGGGGGTAGAGAGAGGGGGGTAGAGAGAGGGGGGGGTAGAGAGAGGGGGGTAGAGCGAGGGGGGGTAGAGAGAGGGGGGGTAGAGAGAGGGGGGGTAGAGAGAGGGGGGGTAGAGAGAGGGGGGGTAGAGAGAGGGGGGTAGAGAGAGGGGGGGTAGAGAGAGGGGGGGTAGAGAGAGGGGGGGTAGAGAGAGGGGGGGTAGAGAGAGGGGGGGTAGAGAGGGAGAAGGGGGGGTAGAGAGGGAGAAGGGGGGGTAGAGAGGGAGAAGGGGGGGTAGAGAGGGAGAAGGGGGGGTAGAGAGGGAGAAGGGGGGGTAGAGAGGGAGAAGGGGGGGTAGAGAGGGAGAAGGGGGGGTAGAGAGGGAGAAGGGGGGGTAGAGAGGGAGAAGGGGGGGTAGAGAGGGAGAAGGGGGGGGTAGAGAGGGAGAAGGGGGGGGTAGAGAGGGAGAAGGGGGGGGTAGAGAGGGAGAAGGGGGGGGTAGAGAGGGAGAAGGGGGGGTAGAGAGGGAGAAGGGGGGGTAGAGAGGGAGAAGGGGGGGTAGAGAGGGAGAAGGGGGGGTAGAGAGGGAGAAGGGGGGGTAGAGAGGGAGAAGGGGGGTAGAGAGGGAGAAGGGGGGGTAGAGAGGGAGAGGGGGGGGTAGAGAGGGAGAAGGGGGGGTAGAGAGGGAGAAGGGGGGGAAGAGAGAGGGGAGGGGGGGGAAGAGAGAGAGGGAGGGGGGGAAGAGAGAGAGGGAGGGGGGGAAGAGAGAGGGAGGGGGGGAAGAGAGAGAGGGAGGGGGGGAAGAGAGAGAGGGAGGGGGGGGAAGAGAGAGAGGGAGGGGGGGGAAGAGAGAGAGGGAGGGGGGGAAGAGAGAGAGGGAGGGGGGGGAAGAGAGAGAGGGAGGGGGGGGAAGAGAGAGAGGGAGGGGGGAGAGAGAGAGGGAGGGGGGGAAGAGAGAGAGGGAGGGGGGGGAAGAGAGAGAGGGAGGGGGGGGGGAAGAGAGAGAGGGAGGGGGGGGAAGAGAGAGAGGGAGGGGGGGGCGGAGGAGAGAGAGAGAGGGAGAGGGGGGGGGGGCGGAGGGAGAGAGAGAGGGAGAGAGAGGGAGGGGGGGGGAAGAGAGAGAGGGAGGGGGGGAAGAGAGAGAGGGAGGGGGGGGCGGAGGGAGAGAGAGAGAGGGAGAGGGAGGGGGGGGCGGAGGGAGAGAGAGAGGGAGAGGAGAGAGAGGAGTGGGGGGCGGGGGGAGGTCAGTTCGGATCCAGTCCGGGAGCGGGAGTCGGGTCGGGGGTCGGGAGCGCGGGACCAGTCGGGGAGCGGGAACAGGAGCGCGGGTAGGGTCCAGTCGGGGGGGCGAGGAGCGGGAACAGGAGCGCGGGTCGAGTCGGGTCAGTCGGGGGGGGGGGGGGGGGCACGGGTGTCAGGTCTGGTCCGGAGGCGGGGGGGGGGGGGGGCGGGGAGCGGGTGTCGGGTCTGGTCCGGAGGCAGAGGGGGGGGGGAGGGGAGGGGGTGTCGGGTCTAGTCCGGTGGCGGGGGGGGAGGGGGGGGGAGGGGCTTGAGAGCAGGAACTGGCCATGGGAGGAGCCTTATTCACGCAGTCCCAGTGAGACCATTCAGCCAGGGCTAGGGGCTGCGTGCTTCGGGCCCCTCCCACACAGTTCGGCGCCTGGAGCTACTGCACTTGCGTGCCCACTGTAGCGCGCATGTGCAGAGGTCCCGGCACTGTTTTCAGCTCCGCCCCCCCACAGCTCGTGCTGGCTGCGCCGAGGGCCAGAGGACCTGCAAGTAGGTGGAGAATACCGAGGATTTTTTTAGGCACACTTTGTGGCGCGAAAAACGGGCGTCCAGGTCAGGACTGCGCCGTTCTAGGCGCGTGTGGAAACTTGGGCCCTATATCCCTTTGCAGATTCTGTGTGTCCTCCTCACAATTTGCTTTCCCACCCATCTTTGTATCAGCAAATTTGGCTACACTACACTCAGTCCCTTCATCCAAGTCATTTACATTGTATATATTTGAGGCCCCAGCACCGATCCCTGCGGCACCCCACTAGTTACTGTTTGCCAACCGGAAAGGGATCCATTTATCCCGACTCTGTTTTCTGTTAGTTAGCCAATCCTCTATCCATGCTAATATATTACCCCCAACCCCGTGAACTTTTATCTTGTGCAGTAACCTTTTATGTGGCACCTTATCGAATGCTTTCTGGAAATCCAACTACACCACATCCATGGGTTCTCATTTATCCACCCTGTTCGTTACATCCTCAAAGAACTCCAGCAAATTTGTCAAACATGATTTACCTTTCATAAAACCATGCTGACTCTGCTTGATTGTATTATGCTTTTCCAAATGTCCTGCTATTGCTTCCTTCATAATGAACTCCACCAGTTTCCCAACCACAGATGTTAGGCTAACCGGTCTATAATTTCCTACTTTTTGTCTGCCTCCTTTTTTAAATAGGAGTGTTACATTTGCAGTTTTCCAATCTGCTGGGACCTCCCCAGAATCCAGGGAATTTTGGTAGATTACAACCAATGCATCCACTATCTCTGCAGCCACTTCTCTTCAGACCCTGGGATGTAAGGTCCAGGAGACTTGTCTGCCTTTAGTCCCATTATTTTACCTAGTACTACTACATTTGTGATAGTGTTCCTCTCTACCTATAGCCCCTTGATTATCCACTATTTGGATGTTTTTACTGTCTTCTACCGTGAAGACCGATACAAAATATTTATGCTTTTCCAAATGTCCCACTACTGCTTCCTTACTGATGGCCTCCAGCATTTTCCCAACAACTGATGTTAGGCTAACTGGTCTATAGTTTCCGACTTTTTGTCTGCCTCCTTTTTTAAATAGGGACATTACATTTGTGGTTTTCCAGTCCACTGGGACCTCACCAGAATCCAGGGAATTTTGGTAGATTACAACCAATGCATCCACCATCTCTGCAGCCACTTCTTTTATGACCCTAGGATGCAGGTCCAGGGGACTTGTCTATCTTTAGTGCCATTATTTTACCGAGTACTTTTTCTCCAGTGATAGTAATTGTATTAAGTTCCCCCCCTCCCTGTAGCCCCTTAATGATCCATTATTGGGATGTTTTTAGTGTCTTCTGCTGTGAAGACCGATACAGACTGATCAAATCCTCAGTGACTAATGACTCATCTCATGGCTGCACCACTACAAAAGGCACTGTAGGCAGTGAGCCAAGTGATCATAGAAACATAGAAAATAGGTGCAGGAGTAGGCCATTCGGCCCTTCGAGCCTGCACCTCCATTCAATAAGATCATGGCTGATCATTCACCTCAGTACCCCTTTCCCGCTTTCTCTCCATACCCCTTGATCCCTTTAGCAGTAAGGGCCATATCTAACTCCCTCTTGAATATATCCAATAAACTGCCCTCAACAACTCTCTGCGGCAGGGAATTCCACAGGTTAACAACTTTCTGAGTGAAGAAGTTTCTCCTCATCTCGGTCCTAAATTGCATATCCCTTATCCTTAGTTTATGTCGTGTGGTTCTGGACTCCCCCAACATCGGGAACATTCTTCCTGCATCAAACCTGTCCAATCCCGTCAGAATTTAATATGTTTCTATGACATCCCCTCTCATCCTTCTAAACTCAAGTGAATACAGGCCCAGTCGATCCAGTCATTCCTCATAAGTCAGTCCTGCCATCCCTGGAATCAGTCTGGTGAACCTTCGCTGCACTCCCTCAATAGCAAGAACGTCCTTCCTCAGATTAGGAGACCGAAACTGAACACAATATTCCAGGTTTGGCCGCACCAAGGCCCTGTACAACTGCAGTACAACTTCCTGCTCGAATACTCAAATCCTCTAGCCATGAAGGCCAACATACCATTTGCCTTCTTCACCGCCTGCTGTACCTGCATGCTCACTTTCAGTGACTGACGTACCATGACACCCAGGTCTCGTTGCACCTCCCTTTTTCCTAATCTGCCGCCATTCAGATAATATTCTGCCTTCGTGCTTTTGCCACCAAAGTGGATAACCTCACATTTATCCACATTATACTGCATCTGCCATGCATTTGCCCACTCACCTAACCTGTCGAAGTCACCCTGCAGCCTCTTAGCGTCCTCCTCACAGCTCACACCGCCACCCAGCTTAGTTTCATCTGCAAACTTGGAGATATTACACTCAATTCCCTCATCCAAATCATTAATGCATATTGTAAATAACTGGGGTCCCAGCACAGAGCCCTGCGGCACCCCACTAGTCACTGCCTGCCATTCTGAAAAGGACCCATTTATCCCGACTCTCTGCTTCCTGTCTGCCAACCAGTTCTATCCACGTCAGTACATTACCCCCAATACCATGTGCTTTAATTTTGCACACCAATCTCGTGTGGGACCTTGTCAAAAGCCTTTTGAAAGTTCAAATACAACACATCCACTGGTTCTCCCTTGTCCACTCTACCAGTTACATCCTCAAAAAATTACAGAAGATTTGTCAAGCAGGATTTCCCTTTCATAAATCCATGTTGAATTGGACTGATCCTGTCACTGCTTTCCAAATGTGCTACTATTTCATCTTTAATAATTGATTCCAACATTTTCCCCACTACCGATGTCAGGCTAACCGGTCGATAATTACCCGTTTTCTCTCTCCCTCCTTTCTTTAAAAGTGGTGTTACATTAGCTACCCTCCAGTCCATAGGAACTGATCCAGAGTCTATAGACTGTTGAAAAATGATCACGAATGCATCCACTATTTCTAGGGCTACTTACTTAAGTACTCTGGGATGCAGACCATCAGGCCCTGGGATTTATCGGCCTTCAATCCCATCAATTTCCCTAACACAATGTCCCGCCTAATAAGGATATCCTTCAGTTCCTCCTTCTCACTGGACCCTCGGTCACCTAGTATTTCTGGAAGGTTATTTGTGTCTTCCTTCGTGAAGACAGAACCAAAGTATTTGTTCAACTCATCCGCCATTTCTTAGTTCCCCATTATAAATTCAACTGAATCTGGCTGCAAGGGACCTACGTTTGCTTTCACTAATCTTTTTCTCTTCACATATCTATAGAAGCTTTTGCAGTCAGTTTTTATGTTCCCAGCAAGCTTCCTCTCTTACTCTATTTTCCCCCTCCTAATTAAACCCTTTGTCCTCCTCTGCTGTATTACAAAATTCTCCCAGTCTTCAGGTTTGCTGCTTTTTCTGGCCAATTTATATGCCTCTTCCTTGGATTTAACACCATCCTTAATTTCCCTTGTTAGCCACAGTTGAGGCATCTTCCCCGTTTTATTTTTACTCCAGACAGGGATGTACAGATCGAAGACCTGTCCTGCTGGTTTGGAGTATGTTGAGGCTCTATCCAGTGCCAGCCTCAACTTAAAAAAGTAATTGGGAAATTAGAGTCAAGCAAAAAGAGCCTGCTGTTGTGCTGGCCACAGGCACAGCTAGGCTCAGTTGGTGGCAATCACCACTTTGAGTCAAAAAGTCGAAGGCCCATGTCCCACTGCATAGACTTCAGCTCATAATCCAGGTCGAAAGCCCAATGCAGTACTGAGGGAGCACTGCACTGTCGGAGGAGCAGTACTGAGGGAGTGCCGCACTGTTGGAGGGGCAGTACTGAGGGAGTGCCGCACTGTCGGAGGGGCAGTACTGAGGGAGTGCTGCACTGTCGGAGAGGCAGTACTGAGGGAGTGCCGCACTGTCGGAGGGGCAGTACTGAGAGAGTGCCGCACTGTCTGAGGGGCAGTACTGAGGGAGCGCCGCACTGTTGGAGGGGGTCGCACTGAGGGAGGGCCGCACTGTCGGAGGGGCAGTACTGAGGGAGTGCTGCACTGTCGGAGGGGCAGTACTGAGGGAGTGCAGCACTGTCGGAGGGGCAGTACTGAGGGAGTGCCGCACTGTCGGAGGGGCAGTACTGAGGGAGCGCCGCACTGTCGGAGGGGGTCGCACTGAGGGAGGGCCGCACTGTCGGAGGGACAGTACTGAGGGAGTGCTGCACTGTCGGAGGGGCAGTACTGTCGAATGCCGCACTGTCGGAGGGGCTGTACTGAGGGAATACTGCACTGTCGGAGGGGCAGTACTGAGGGAGTGCCGCAATGTCGGAGGGGCAGTACTGAGGGAAGGGCGGTACTGTCGGAGGGGCATTACTGAGGGAACGCCGCACTGTTGGAGGGGGCCGCATTCTTCTCCAACTGCACATCACCACTTCTCCCTCCCTTGCCTCACCCCATCTCCTTTCCCCCACCTCCCCCTCCCCTCTCCATGCCCCCACTCTTCCCCCCCTCTCCATGCCCCCAGTCCTCCCCCCTTGGCCCCTTCTACTCTCCCTCTCCCAATCTGTCCCCTTTGTTCTCTCTTCTGCTCTCCTTCCTACCTGCCTCCTCCTCCTCCTCTCCACCCCCACCTCTGTCCTGCCTTCACTCCCCATCCCCACACCACCCCCTGCGTCCCTCTTGCAGCCCCCCCCACCCCCTCCGAGGCCAATCTCAGCCCCCACCCCCTCCCCGCGAGGCCGATCTCAGCCCCCACAACCGCCCCCCCCCCACTCCCCCAAAGCCAATCTCAGCCCTCCCCCCCGCAACACCGCTGCCTGCACAACCTTTGTTTTCACAGCACCAGTGGTCTGCCACATGTGCAAGCGAGCACGTTCAGGATCAGGTGACTGAGCCTATCGTAGCTGGCTAACCGCAGTGTTTATCACAGAAGATCCAGTACTTCTGTCGCAGTGCTTCAGCTTCAGTTCCTAAGATGGGGAGGGAATGCAGTCAGGCCAGTTCAGCAAGTGCCCGAAGACAATGCACTCAGCAGTGCTGTAAGCCGGAGTGAGCACAGGGCCACACTCAGTTCAGGAGGGCAGCAAAGAGGGTGTGCGGGAGGAGGAGAGAAGGAGCTGTCCTGTTTTCCCATGGCAATCTGGCCAATAGCCAGTGAATACACTGCTCCACCCTATATGCTGCACTGTTAGAGCAAGGCCCACGATTTATAACACCCGCAGATTACAATGGAGGGGAATGCTTTGCTCCCTCCTGACTAATCGTGCTGAGTCCCACTCCTTATACAGACCCAACAGGCAGGGGGAACTCCCAAACTCACCTCATCGATCTTCTTCCACACACCAGTTACACTCACAGCTCCCACACCCCCCACTGCAGTCTGCCGAGTACAAGTACTACACACCCGGGAGCTACAGCTGGGTTTATCAATAATGCAAATCAGGCACCCGCCCATCTCAACTGTGCGTAGCAGCGGGTGGTGGCACACGGGCGGGCGGGGGAGGGCCCACTGGGATACTGTGACCGGCCTAGTTTTGCCACTGGGAGACAGTCAAACCCAGGAAACCCCAGGGACTCTGTCGTCGCCACCCACCCCCCACCCCAGGAACGGGCACCAGGTACAGTCCCCCCTCCCCCACCTAGTAACGAGCACCGGGTACAGTCCCCGCGCGCCCCCCCCCCCCCCAAGTAACGGGCACAGTCCCCCCCCCCCCAGTAACGGGCACCAGGTACAGCCCCCCCCCCCCCCCAGTAATGGGCAATGGGGACTCTCGCTCATAACTGTTATTCTGTATATAAATCCCACAAACCCCTCGATTATATTCCAGCCTGTAACTCAATCCTGGTGGATATCTGCTATTCCATCTATAAACCCCCCGAACAGCTTGATTAAAATGCTACCGTAAAAATCTTCCAGCAGTGATTATTCTGCACCCCTGCCTGTGGAATCCGTAGAATCAAGTGATCCATCCCCGTATCTCAGTCCATGACAATGCCTGGTGACATTAGAAGCTGTTAATTGAAGCACAATCTGACGGTTACATTGCGCTCAGTACACAAGCAGTGCTACTCACGCAGTTTACGAGTACAAAGGAGGGAGCTCGGGAGATGCGTTTCTCCATCGATAGGTGCGCATGTTAGTGAAACTGCAACCTCAAAATATTTGAACAGAGCGGCATTTGCATTTCAGGCACACAGTTTCACAAAATGCTGAGAGCTGTAAACCAATACTACTAGCCCAGCTGAAACCTGCTGCAAGGTCACCGACAGCAGATACAAGGAGATCTGGACTGGAGAGAATGCAAAAATCAGATGCAACGGAGCCACGATTTGCTGTCAGGATAACAAGGCATTGATCCAGAGAGGCTAGCGAATGAAACTAATGGGGAAAACAGCAATAAACCACAGCAGTTCACACAGCCACAGGCAAAGGCAGCTCTTCTGTTCAGTGATTCAGAGGACACAGTGCACTGGAGAGCTGCTCGGATTTCTGATAGGATGTTGTCAGCATTGGGAGGGATTCTGTCTGCTGCAATGATTTTTTATGTAAACCTTGATGCAGTATTCGTTTCTCTGATACGACTGCCAATTTCCACACGTTACCATACCTGACAATTGGGCAACCTTTCAACAAGCCAGTGTCAATAATGTCCACACATCAGCTCCAAATGGCTTGTCACTGAGGTAGTGCTGCTACAGCAGCATCTCAAACCTGAGGGAGACAGAATCCCATCAATGTTATCTGATCTCTGCACTCAATCTCCCTCCTCAAACACCGAGCATTGTGGAGTGAACTCAATCTCCCTCCTCAAACGCCGAGCATTGTGGAGTGAACTCAATCTCCCTCACTCCTCAAACACCGAGGATTGTGGAGTGAACTCAATCTCCCTCCCTCAAACACCGAGCATTGTGGAGTGAACTCAATCTCCCTCCCTCCTCAAACACCGAGCATTGTGGAGTGAACTCAATCTCCCTCACTCCTCAAACACCGAGCATTGTGGATGAGCACAAAATCCCCTCCCCAGAGCCAATGAAGCCAGGTATTATTCTGCGCAATGGGCAAGGACATGGCTGTGATCCTCTCCCCTCTGGTCAATTGTGTGATGTCTGGGTTAACCCACACAGACAATTGGAGGACGGAGAGTAGGGAAGAACTGCCAGTACCTGGAGAACTGTACCCCAGCAAGGAATCAACACTTCAGAAGAGGGATCATACAAAACAAAGCTGCCCTGAGCTTGGTGTGTGTGGTTAGCAACTGGGATGGTGTGCTCCGTACACCAGTCTCTGCAGTATGGTTCAGGAAAGTTACACAACTCCATAGAAGTGGAAGGCTCTTCCCATACACTCAGTATTCTAGGACATGCTCGATGCAACTATAGCTTGTACAGTGTGCCACCCACGCATCACCTTTAACAGCTCACTCACCACCAATACTGTCAGCAAATTCAGCAGTGCCTTCAGGCTGCCATCTGTTCACAGCTCCTGTTAAAGGGGACTGACCAGCCCTGGCTTTGCCTCCAACAATTCTTTTTTGGCTTATGGATCATCAGCGCTCAATCTGAATTATTTAAAATGCGGCTCCTTCAGATTGCAGCGTTCTCCTGTTAACAAGGGGGATGTGCATTTATAAAGAGTGTTTCATGACCTTGGGATGTCCCAAAATGCTTTACAGCCAATGAAGTACTTGAGAAGTGTAGTCACTGTTGTAATGTGGGAAACACAGAAGCCGATTGTGCACAGCAAGCTCCCACAAACAGCAATGAGATAAATGAGCAGATAATCTGTGTCAGTCATGTTTGTTGAGGGATAAATGTTGGCCAGGACACCAAGCAAAACTCCCACCATCTTCTCTAATAGTGCCATGCGATCTCTTATACCCAAAGAGGGCAGACGAGGCTTCGGTTTAACATCTTATCTGAGGCGGCACATCCAGCAGTGCGGCACTCCCTCAGTACTGCCCCTCTCGACAGTGCAGCACTCCCTCAGTACTGCCCTTCCGACAGCGCGGCGCTCCCTCAGTACTGCCCCTCCGACAATGCTCACTCCCTCAGTACTGCCCTTCCGACAGTGCGGCGCTCCCTCAGTACTGCCCCTCCGACAATGCTCACTCCCTCGGTACCGCCCCTCCGACAGTGCGGCACTCCCTCAGTACTGCCCCTCCGACAGCGCGGCACTCCCTCAGTACTGCCCCTCCGACAGCGCGACACTCCCTCAGTACTGCCCCTCCGACAGCGCAGCACTCCCTCAGTACTGCCCCTCCAACATGGCAGCACTCCCTCAGTACTGCCCCTCCAACATGGCAGCACTCCCTCAGTACTGCCCCTCCCACAGTGCAGCACTCCCTCAGTACTGCCCCTCCCACAGTGCAGCACTCCCTTAATACTGCCCCTCCCACAGTGCAGCACTCCCTTAGTACTGCCCCTCACACAGTGCAGCACTCCCTCAGCACGGTACTGCAAGTTTCATCCAGGATTTTGTGCTGAAGTCTCCGGGGTGGAACTTGACCACACGATTACTGACTCAGAGGGGAGAGTAATACCCACTGAGCCATGGCTGATGCCTTAAAAATGTCTATGAAAGGAACAACTTCCTTTCAGAAGTTATAATGTGCTATCATACGTATCCTCCCAAAATCAGAGCCTTGCCCGGCTCTGGACTTCAGTTCCCTGCGTCCAGCACCCACATGGACCATGCTACTGATACTTGCATCTAGAAATTTGCCACTAGCTGTTGGCAAGACATTCATTATTTTGAAAAGCTCCACAGGCTTTGCCACCTCTGAAACTGCGGGGTGTGTAGGGGGGCGGGGTTAGTGAGGGGTGAGGCAGTCATTGGGCAAGTCAAGCTTGGAGGTGAGGAAAGCTTGACTTGAGGTTTTGAGCAATGCTGGGGAGTGAAGGGGATGGGGCAAGGGTATAAATTGCCGATTGGGGGGTGGGGGAGGAGTTTAAGGGTGCAGGCTGTGGATGGGGGTGGGGGGTCAGGGTACATAAGGGGCAGTACTGAAGGAATGCTGAACTGTCAGCGAGGCAGTACTGAGGGAGTCGTCGTCTTCTTCCTCGGCAGCCCCCCAGAGTCGAGGATAACTTGCTTCCACACTAAAATGAGTTCTAAGCTGACTGGTGAGACCAATGCTGGACCTACAGTCTCTGTCACAGGTGGGACAGACGGTGATTGGAGGGATGGGTGGGTGGGTGGGGTGTTTGGGTTGTCGTGCGTTCCTTCCGCTGTTTGTGCTTGGCTTCTGCGTGCTCCTGACGAAGAGACTCGAAGTGTTTTGGTGTCTTCTCGAATGCTCCTCCACTTTGAGCGGTCTTGGGCCAGGGATTCCCAAGAGCTGGTGGGGATGTTACATTTTTTCAAGGAGGCTTTGAGGGTGTCCTTTAAGCGTTTTCTCTGCCCTCTTGGAGCTCGCCTGCCGTGTCAGAGCTCTGAGTAGAGCGCTTGTTTTGGGAGTCTAGTATCGGGCATGCGGACGATGTGGCCCACCCACCGGGGCTGATCGAGCATGGTCAATGCTTCGATGCTGGGGATGTTGGCCTGAGAGAGAACACGGACATTGGTGCGCCTATCTTGCCAATGAATTTGCAGGATTTTGCGGAGACAGCGTTGGTGGTACTTCCCCAGTGCTTTGAAGTGTCTGCTGTTCATAGTCCTTGTCTCTGAAACGTATAGGAGGGCGGGTATCACTACTGCTCTGTAGACCATGAGCTTGGTGCCGGGTTTGAGATCCTGATCTTCGAACACTCTCTTCCTCAGGCGACCGAAGGCTGCAGGAACAGGCTATTCAGCCCCTTGAGCCTACTGCTCCATTCAATGAGATCATAGTTGATCTTCTACCTCAAATCCACTTCCCTGCACTATGTCCTTATCACTTAATTCCTTTAATATTCAAAAATCTATCGATCTCCATCTTGAATATACTCAACGACTGAGCCTCCAGTGCCCTCGAGGTAGAGAATTCGAAAGATTCACCACCCACTGAGTGAAGAAATTTCTCCTCATCTCAGACTGTGATCCTGGTTCTAGACTCCCCGGCCAGAGGAAACATCCTGCCTGCATTTACCCTGTCAAGCCCTGCAAGAATTTTGTATGTTACAATGAGATCACCTCTCATTCTTCTAAACTCTAGAGAATATAGGCCCAGTCTACTCAATCTCTCCTCACAGAACGATCCCCCATCCCAGGAATCAGTCTGGTGAACCTCCATTACACTCCCTCAATGGCAAGTATATCCTTCCTTAGATAAGGTGACCAAATCTGTACACAATACTCCAGGTGTAATCTCTCCAGCGCCCTGTATATTTGTGGTATGACGTCTTTATTGTTATACTCAAACTCTCTTGTAATAAAGGCCAACATACCATTTGCTTTCTTAATTGCTTGCTGTACCTGCATGTTAACTTTCAGTGATTGGTGTACAAGATCACCCAGGTCCCTCTGAACACCAACATTTACCAATCTCTCACCGTTTAAAAAATACTCTGCTTTTCTATTTTTCTACCAAAGTAAATAACTTTTCTCCACATTATATTCCATTCTTGCCCACTCACTTAGCCTGTCTATATCCCTTTGAAGCCTCTTTGCATCCTCCTCACAACTTACATTCCCATCTAGCTTTGTATCATCAGCAAACCTGGATATATTACATTTGGTCCCCTTATCCAAATCATTGATATAGATTGTGAATAGCTGGGGCCCCAGCACCCATCCTTGCGGTACCCCATTAGTTATAGCCTGCCAACCCGAAAATGACCCGTTTATTCCTACTCTATGTTCTCTGGCCGTTAACCAATCCTCAATCCATGCTAGTATATTACACCCAATCCCACAAGCCCTAATTTTGTTCAATCTCTTGTGTGGCACCTGATCGAATGCCTTCTGAAAATCCAAATACACCACATCCACTGGTCCCTCCTTATCTATTCTGCTAGTTACAACCTCAAAAAACTCCCAACAGATTTGTCAAACATGATTTCCCTTTCATAAATCCATGTTGACTCTGCCCAATCCTATTATTATTTTCTAAGTGCCCTGTGACCACGTCCTTAACAATAGATTCCAGCATTTTCCCCACTACTGATGTCAGGCTAACTGGTCTGTAGTTACCGTTTTCTCTCTCCCTCCTTTCTTGAATAGTGGGGTTACATTCACTACCTTCCAAACCGCGGGAACCATTCTAGAATCTGTGGAATTTTGGAAGATGACAACCAATGCATCCGCTATCTCTATAGCCATCTCTTTCAAAATCCGAGAATGTAGGCCGTCAGGTCCAGGGACTATATTGGCTTTCAGTCACATTAATTTCTCCAGTTATATTTTTTAATTTCTTTACTAATTTCTTTCAGTTCCTCATTCTTGCTAGATCCTTGCTTCTCCACTATTTCCAGGAGGTTTCTCATGTCTTCTTCCGTGAAGGCAGACACACAAAGTAATTGTTTAATTTCTCTGCCATTTCCTTATTCCTCATTATATCTCCTGTCTCAGCTTGTAGGGGCCCACATTTACTTTGGCTAATCTTATCCTTTTTACATACCTATAGGTCTATTTTACACTCTGTTTTTATGTCTCTCGCTAGTTTACTCCTATTCTATTTTCCCTTTCTTCATCAATTTTTGGTCCTCCTTTGCTGAATTCTAAAAACCTCCCAATCCTCAGGCTTACTGCTCTTTTTGGCAACATAAGCCTCATCCTTTGATCTAATACTGTCTTTAACTTCTCTTGTTTGCCACGGTTGGACCACTTTTCCTGTGGGGTTTTGTGCCTTAAAGGAATGTATGTTTGTTGTAAATTATGTATTCATTCTTTAAATGCTTGCCATTGCTTGTCTACTGTCATACCTTTTAATGTCGTTTCCCAATCTACATTCGCCAATCGTCCCTCATACCTACGTAGTTTCCTTTGTTTAGATTTAAAACCCCAGTTTTAGATTTAACGAAATCACTTTCAAACTTAATATAAAATTCTATCATATTATAGTCACTCTTCCCTCAAGACCCCTTTACTACAAGGTTATTAATTAACCCTTTCTCATTGCATAATACTGGATCTAAAATAGCCTGTTCTCCAGTTGGTTCAACATACTGATCTAGAAAACCATCCTGGAGATGTTCTATGAATTTGTCCTCCACACTATTACTGCAAATTTGGTTTGCCCAGTCTGTATGTAGATTAAAGTCCCCATGATTATTGTACAGGTTGAACCTCCCTTATCCAGAACCACCCCCAGTCCAGAACCATTCCCGGCCGGCCACCGACATGAACAAATTGACGTCCTTCCTCGCTGCCAACTCCTGCAATCACTGGCCTGAGCCACCGCCCCCCCGCCCACTGCCCCTCGCCATGATCTCTCTGCTACACTCCCAGCCCCAAGCCAACTGGCCCCAATATCCCCTTCCTCAATACCTGTACCATCCAATTTAATATCACCACCCCTCATCCGGAAAAATCCCTTATCCAGAATAGGCTAGGTCCCGAGGGTTCCGGATAAGGAAACATAGAAACATAGAAAATAGGTGCAGGAGTCGGCCATTCGGCCCTTCGAGCCTGCACCGCCATTCAACGAGTTCATGGCTGAACATGCAACTTCAGTACCCCATTCCTGCTTTCGCGCCATAACCCTTGATCCCCCTAGTAGTAAGGACTACATCTAACTCCTTTTTGAATATATTCAGTGAATTGGCCTCAACAACTTTCTGTGGTAGAGAATTCCACAGGTTTACCACTCTCTGGGTGAAGAAGTTTCTCCTCATCTCGGTCCAAAATGGCTTACCCCTCCCTTATCCTTAGACTGTGACCCCTTGTTCTGGACTTCCCCAACATTGGGAACATTCTTCCTGCATCTAAACTGTTTAAACCCGTCAGAATTTTAAATGCTTCGATGAGATCCCCTCTCATTCTTCTGAACTCCAGTGACTACAAGCCCAGTTAATTCAGTCTTTCTTGATATGTCAGTCCCGCCATCCCGGGAATCAGTCTGGTGAACCTTCGCTGCACTCCCTCAATAGCAAGAATGTCCTTCCTCAAGTTAGGAGACCAAAACTGTACACAATACTTCAGGTGTGGCCTCACCAAGGCCCTGTACAACTGTAGTAACACCTCCCTGCCCCTGTACTCAAATCCCCTCGCGATGAAGGCCAACATGCCATTTGCTTTCTTAACCGCCTGCTGTACCTGCATGCCAACCTTCAATGACTGATGTGCCATGACACCCAGGTCTCGTTGCACCTTCCCTTTTCCTAAATCTGTCACTATTCAGATAATAGTCTGTCTCTCTGTTTTTACTACCAAAGTGGATAACCTCACATTTATCCACATTATACTGCATCTGCCATGCATTTGCCCACTCACCTAACCTATCCAAGTCACTCTGCAGCCTCATAGCATTCTCCTCGCAGCTCACACTGTCACCCAACTTAATGTCATCCGCAAATTTGGAGATACTACATTTAATCCCCTCGTCTAAATCATTAATGTACAATGTAAACAGCTGAGGCCCCAGCACAGAACCTTGCGGTACCCCACTAGTCACTGCCTGCCATTCTGAAAAGTACCCATTTACTCCTACTCTTTGCTTCCTGTCTGACAACCAGTTCTCAATCCACGTAAGCACACTACCCCTAATCCCATGTGTTTTAACTTTGCACATTAATCTCTTGTGTGGGACCTTGTCGAAAGCCTTCTGAAAGTCCAAATACACATCAACTGGTTCTTCCTTGTCCACTCTACTGGAAACATCCTCAAAAAATTCCAGAAGATTTGTCAAGCATGATTTCCCTTTCACAAATCCATGCTGACTTGGACCTATCATGTCACCTCTTTCCAAATGCGCTGCTATGACATCCTTAATAATTGATTCCATCATTTTACCCACTACCGATGTCAGGCTGACCGGTCCATAATTCCCTGTTTTCTCTCTCCCTCATTTTTTTAAAATTGGGTTCCATTGGCTACCCTCCACTCCATAGGAACTGATCCAGAGTCTATGGAATGTTGGAAAATGACTGTCAATGCATCCGCTATTTCCAAGGCCACCTCCTTAAGTACTCTGGGATGCAGTCCATCAAGCCCTGGGGATTTATCGGCCTTCAATCCCATCAATTTCCCCAACACAATTTCCCGACTAATAAGGATTTCCCTCAGTTCCTCCTTCTTAATAGACCCTCTGACCCTTTTTATATCCGGAAGGTTGTTTGTGTCCTCCTTAGTGAATACCGAACCAAAGTACTTGTTCAATTGGTCTGCCATTTCTTTGTTCCCCGTTATGACTTCCCCTGATTCTGAGACGGAGACGTACGTTTGTCTTTACTAACCTTTTTCTCTTTACATATCTATAGAAGCTTTTGCAGTCCGTCTTAATGTTCCCTGCAAGCTTCCTCTCGTACTCTATTTTCCCTGCCCTAATCAAACCCTTTGTCCTCCTCTGCTGAGTTCTAAATTTCTCCCAGTCCCCAGGTTCGCTGCTATTTCTGGCCAATTTGTATGCCACTTCCTTGGCTTTAATACTATCCCTGATTTCCCTTGATAGCCACGGTGGAACCACCTTCCCTTTTTTATTTTTACGCCAGACAGGGATGTACAATTGTTGTAGTTCATCCATGCGGTCTCTAAATGTCTGCCATTGCCCATCCACAGTCAACCCCTTAAGTATCATTCGCCAATCTATCCGAGCCAATTCACGCCTCATAGCTTCAAAGTTACCCTTCTTTAAGTTCTGGACCATGGTCTCTGAATTAACTGTTTCATTCTCCATCCTAATGTAGAATTCCACCATATTATGGTCACTTTTCCCCAAGGGGCCTCGCACAACGAGATTGCTAATTAATCCTCTCTCATTACACAGCACCCAGTCTAAGATGGCCTCCCCCCTAGTTGGTTCCTCGACATATTGGTCTAGAAAACCATTCCATGCACTCCAGGAAATCCTCCTCCACCATATTGCTTCCAGTTTGGTTAGCCCAATCTATATGCATATTAAAGTCACCCATGATAACTGCTGCACCTTTATTGCATGCACCCCTAATTTGCTGTTTGATGCCCTCCCCAACATCACTACTACTGTTTGGAGGTCTGTACACACATCCCACGAACGTATTTTGCCCTTTGTTGTTCTGCAGCTTTACCCATATAGATTCCACATCATCCAAGCTAATGTCCTTCCTAACTATTGCATTAATCTCCTCTTTAACCAGGATGCTACCCCACCTCCTTTTCCTTTTATTCTATCTTTCCTGAATGTTGAATACCCTTGGATGTTGAGTTCCCAGCCCTGATCATTCTGGAGCCACGTCTCTGTAATCCCAATCACATCATATCTGTTCACATCTATTTGCACAGTTAATTCATCCACCTTATTACGGATACTCCTTGCATTAAGACACAAAGCCTTCAGGCTTGTTTTTTTAACACCCTTTGTCCTTTTAGAATTATGATGTAGTGTGGCCATTTTTGTTTATTGCCTTTGTTTACTCGTCCTTCCACTATTGCTTTTTACCTTTCTACCATCCGTTTCTGACTCCATATTACTTCGCCCTGTCTCGCTGCATAGGTTCCCATCCCCCTGCAACATTAGTTTAAACACTCCCGAACTGCATTAGCAAATGTTACCCCTAGGACATCAGTCTCACTTGCCCCAGAACTGGTTCCAATGTCCCAGGAATTTGAATCCCTCCCTCTTGCACCACTGCTCAAGCCACGTATTTATTCTAACCATCCTGCTCCCTCTACTCTGATTAGCACGTGGCACTGGTAGCAATCCAGAGATTACTACCTTTGAGGTCCTACTTTTTAATTTAACTCCTAGCTCCCTAAATTCAGCTTGTAGGACCTCTTCCCGCTTCTTACCTATATCGTTGGTACCTACATGTACCATGACAACTGGCTGTTCACCCTCCCTCTCCATAATGCTCTGCAGCTGCTCCGAGACATCCTTGACCCTTGCACCAGGGAGGCAACATACCATCCTGGAGTCTCGGTTGCGGCCACAGAAACTCCTATTTATTCCCCTTACAATAGAGTCCCCCATCACTATAGCTCTCCCACTCTTTTTCCCGCCCTTCTGTGCTTCATGGACCTGGCTGCTGGTGCCTTCCCCTGGTAAGTCATCTCCTCCAACAGTATCCAAAACAGTATATCTGTTTTGAAGGGAGATGACCGCAGGAAGATTCAACCTTATTTAGCTTTGTTACATGCACCTCTAATTTCCTGATTTTAAATGTGCCCTACATTACCACTACTGCTTAGGGATCAAACAACTCCCACCTCGGGAGGAGCGGCCAGCATCGCGAGACCTGAGCGGGCACAGGACTACAAAGGACAGCGGTAGTTAGAGGAGCGGCAGATCGGGAGGGGGGAGCCGGGGATCCGGAGGGGGGGAGGGAAGAGGAGAGATGGGGAGGAGCCGGGGATCGGGAGAGCTGGGGATCCGGAGGGGGGGGGGGGGAAGGAGCCGGGCCGGGGGGGGGGGGGGGGGAAAGAGAGAGAGCGAGGAGGAGCCAGGGATCCGGTGGGGGGGGGGGGGGGGGCAGCGGCAGATCAGGAGGGGGAGAAGCCGGCGAGCAGGGGGGGGTGGGGGAGGGGAAGAGAAGAGCCGGGGATCTGCAGCGGGGGGGGGCGGGGGGGGGGAGAAATCGGGGGGGAGGAGCGCCAGGATCGGGAGCAGGAGATCGGGAGGAGGAGCCGGGGAACGGGAGGAGATCCAGTGGATCCAGCTGCAGCAGCAACAGGAGTAAGGGACAAAAAGTAAAAAGAATCAAAATTGAAGTGTGACATCACAGCCAAGCAGGTAAGTGATTGGCTGATGGATTGGTGAGTACTTTTCTTTAAACATTGGGCATTGGTGTAAGTTAGGAACTTCAATTAAATAAGTGATCTTTATTATCCAAGGTAAACTAATTAATTCAATCAGCTGTTTGCTGAGTAGCAGCTGGGTGTGTTGTGCTAAGGTTTAGAGTTTTTCTAGTTGATAGTTGCGAGTATAACTCGAGGGATGGCAGGGAAACTCAGTCCTGTGGATTGCACATCCTATGGCACGTGGGAAGTTCCGGGTGCTTCGCGCAGCTGGGACGACCACGTGTGCAGGAGGTGTCTCCAGCTGCACCAACTCGAGCTCCGTGTTTTGGAGCTTGAGCGGCAGCTGGGGTCACCGTGGTGCATCCACGAGACAGAGAGCTACGTGGATAGCACGTTTCTAGAGGTGGTCACCCCGCAGCTTAAGGGTGTGCAGGCAGAGAGGGAGAGGGAGTGGGTGACCGCCAGACAGAAGAGGAGGACTAGGCAGGTAGTGCAGGAGTCCCCCCCGAGTCTATCTCGCTCTGTTCTGAGTGCCGGTGAGGGCAATGGTGCCTCTGGGGAGTGCAGCCAGAGTCACATCCACGACACCACGGGTGGCTCAGCTGCACAGGGGGAGGAAGAAGAATGGAAGAGCTATAGTGGTAAGGGATTCAATAGTCAGGGAAGCAGACAGGCATTTCTGCGTCCTCAGATGTGACTCCAGGATGGTGTGTTGCCTCCCTGGTGCCAAGGTCAAGGATGTCACTGAACGGCTACAGGGCATTCTGGGGGGAGAGGGTGAACAGCCAGAGGTCGTGGTCCATATCGGCACCAATGACATGGGTAGGAAGAGGGATGAGGTCCTGCAGGCAGAGTTTGGGGAGCTAGGAGAGAGATTAAAAAGCAGGATCTCAAAAGGTCGTAATCTCCGGATTACTCCCAGTGACACGAGCTAGTGAGTACAGAAATAGGAGGCTAGAGCAGATGAATATGTGGCTGGAGATATGGTGCAGGCGGGAGGGTTTAAACTAACTTGGTAGGGGGATGGGAACCTGAAAATAGATTCAGTAGGGAGGGGAGTAAAGCTGGAATTAGAAAGCAAAAATAAAGAAAGTGAGTTTGAAGGAGAGAGGAAAAAAGCAGGAAAAAAGGGGAAAAAAACAAATTTAAAGGCACTTTGTCTAAATACATGCAGCATTCGTAACAAAATAGATGAGTTGACGGCACAAATAGATACAAATGTATATGATCTGATAGCCATTACCGAGACGTGGTTGCAAGGTTAGCAGGACTGGGAACTACTAAATATTCAGGGATACTTGACAATCCCGACAGACAGACAGACAGACAGACAGGAAAAGGAGGTGGGGTAGCTCTGTTGATAAAGGATGGAATCACTGCAATAGTAAGAAATGATATTGGCTCAAATGATCAAGATGTTAAAACAGTTTGGGTGGAGATAAGGAATAATAAAGGGGAAAAAGTCACTGGTGGGCATAGTCTATAGGCCCCCTAACAGTAGCAACTCTGTTGGTCAGAGTATAAACCAGGAAATAGTGGGGGCATGTAAAAAGGGAACAGCAATAATCATGGGTGATTTTAACCTCCACATTGATTGGACAAATCAAATTGGTCAGGGTAGCCTTAAGGAAGAGTTCATAGAGTGCATAAGGGATGGTTCCTTGAGCAGCATGTAATGGAACCTACCAGGCGGCAGGCTATCTTAGATCTGGTCCTGTGCAATGAGACAGGATTAATAAACAATCTCCGAGTAAAGGATCCCCTCGGAATGAGTGATGGTTGAATTTCAAATTCAGATGGAGGGTGAGAAAGTTGGATCTCAAACCAGCATACCAAGCTTAAATAAAGGAGACTATGAAAGTATGAGGGCAGAGTTGGGTAAAGTGGACTGGGAAAATAGATTAAAGTGTAGGACGGCTGATGAACAGTGGTGTACATTTAAGGAGATATTTCACAACTCTCAAGAAAAATATATTCCAATGAGGAGGAAAGGGTGTAAAAGAAAAGATAGCCATCCGTGGCTAACTAAAGAAATAAAGGACGGTATCCAATTAAAAACAAGGGCATACAAAGTGGCCAAAACTAGTGGGAGGACAGAAGACTGGGAAGCTTTTAAAAGCCAGCAAAGAATGACTAAAAAATGATTAAGAAAGGGAAAATAGACTATGAAAGTAAACTAGCATGAAATATAAAAACAGATAGCAAGAGTTTCTATAGGTATATAAAAAGGAAAAGAGTGGCTAAAGTAAATGTTGGTCCCTTAGAGGACGAGACCGGGGAATTAGTAATGGGGAACATGGAGATGGCAGAAACTCTGAACAAATATTTTGTATCAGTCTTTACGGTAGAGGACACAAACAATATCCCAACAGTGGATAGTCAAGGGGCTATAGGGGGGGAGGAACTTAACACAATCACAATCACTAAGGAGATGATACTCAGTAAGATAATGGGACTAAAGGCGGATAGATCCCCTGGACCTGATGGCTTGCATCCTAGGGTCTTAAGAGAAGTAGCGGCAGGGATAGTGGATGCATTGGTTGTAATTTACCAAAATTCCTTGGATTCTGGGGAGGTCCCAGCAGATTGGAAATCTGCAAATGTAATGCCCCTATTTAAAAAAGGAGTCAGACAAAAAGCAGGAAACTATAGACCAGTTAGCCTAACATCTGTGGTTGGGAAAATGTTGGAGTCCATTATTAAAGAAGCAGTAGCAGGACATTTGGAAAAGCATAATTCGGTCAGGCAGAGTCAGCATGGATTTATGAAAGGGAAGTCATGTTTGACAAATTTGCTGGAATTCTTTGAGAATGTAACGAACAGGGTGGATAAAGGGAAACCAGTGGATGTGATGTATTTGGACTTCCAGAAGGCATTTGACAAGGTGCCACATAAAAGGTTACTGCACAAGATAAATGTTCACAGGGTTGGGAGTAATATATTAGCATGGATAGAGGATTGGCTAACTAAGAGAGAACAGAGTCGGGATAAATGGTTCATTCTCGGGTTGACAATCAGTAACTAGTGGGGTGTCACAGGGATCAGTGCTGGGACCCCAACTATTTACAATCTATATTAACGACTTGGAAGAAGGGACCAAGTGTAACGTAACCAAGTTTCCTGACGATACAAAGATGGGAGGAAAAGCAATGTGTGAGGAGGACACAAAAAAAATCTGCAAAAGGGATTAGGCAGGCTAAGTGAGTGGGCAAAAATTTGGAGTATAATGTTGGAAAGTGTGAGGTTATGCACTTTGGCAGGAAAAAAATCAAATAGCAAGTTATTATTTAAATGGAGAAAGATTGCAAAGTGCTGCAGTACAGCGAGACCTGGGGGTACTTGTGCATGAAACACAAAAGGTTAGTATGCAGGTACAGCAAGTGATCAGGAAGGCCAATGGAATCTTGGCCTTTATTGCAAAGGGGATGGAGTATAAAAGCAAGGAAGTCTTGCTACAGTTATACAGGGTATTGGTGAGGTCACACCTGGAATACTGCATGCAGTTTTCATTTCCACATTTAAGAAAGGATATACTTGCTTTGGAGGCAGTTCAGAGAAGGTTCACTCGGTTGATTCCAGAGATGATGGGGGTTGACTTATGAGGAAAGGTTGAGTAGGTTGGGCCTCTACTCATTGGAATTCAGAAGAATGAGAGGTGATCTTATCGAAATATGTAAGATTATGAGGGCTTGACAAGGTGGATGCAGAGAGGATGTTTCCACTGATATGGGAGACTAGAACTAGGGGGAATAATCTTAGAATAAGGGGCCACCCATTTAAAATTGAGATGAGGAGGAATTTCTTCTCTCAGAAGGTTGTAAATCTGTGGAATTCGCTGCCTCAGAGAGCTGTGGAAGCTGGGTCATTGAATAAATTTAAGACAGAGATAGACAGTTTCTTAACCGATAAGACATTAAGAGGTTATGGGGCGCGGGCAGAGAAGTGGACTCGAGTACATGATCAGATCAGCCATGATCGTACTAAATGGCGGAGCAGGCTCGAGGGGCTGTACGGCCTACTCCTGCTCTTATTTCTTATGTTCTTATAATGTTTTCTGCCCCTTGCTGTTTCTTAGCTCCACGGAAGTAAATGAAAAAAAATGCTTCCCTGGCAACGCATTACTGCGCATGTGCAGGTTGATTTTTTTTTCAGGTTGATGCTCCTTCCCGCGTTTTGAGAGGTCAGGGGTCTTCACACATGCTCAGAAGCTGTGTGTGGGTCTGGGAGAGAGAGAGAGAGAGAGAGAGAGAGAGCAGAAAGGAAGCAGGTATTTTGAACAACTCTTAAATCAGATAAATGTAAAGAATGGAGAGAGCTGCAGGAAAGCGAAAGGCCAAGCCCTTCAGCGAGGAGGCCAATGAGGCCCTAGTAAACAGTATCAGCGCGAGGTGAGAGGATCTGACATGGGGTGGACATGGGAAACCTCCACCCCATGCATATCGGAGGATTTGGACCGAGATTGCCGACGTCGTCATGTCGGCATCTAATGAAGCCCGGACACCGGACCAGTGCCGCAAAAGATGGAACAGTCTACTGGCGGCTGCAAGAGTAAGTTGAAATTTAAATTAGAAATCATCCATATTTATTATTTAATGTTGCATGGAAAATCTAATTAGAATCTGCAGTGTTATCTCGTAATCTTTAAGCATGACTAAGTAACCAAATTAGGATTAAATTATGATTACATTTATGCACCCCAACATAAATTTGAATGTTACAGTGTGAAATATCTTATTCCTATGCAATGTAGTGCAAACTTGTAATTGAAATTATAAATCTGTCAGTCCTAAATGTTTATTGCCAAATCCATCTGCTTATGCCATGCAATGTTATCTTATCTATTACAGAAGAAGATATCCATCAACCAGCGAGAGCACGCAGGACAGGCGGGGGCTGAGCTATGCTGCAGTCGCTCACCGCCTACGAGGAGCTTGCAGTGGCCTTGGTGGGGCCAGAAAGCCGTTCGGTCACAACCCGTGGTGTGGCCGAACCCACCCTCGAGTCACGTGAATAATGAGAACTGTGCATTGTGTAATGTGTGAGTCAATAGTAAACATTTGTTACGCGGGTAATCCTATGCAATGATACTTTAATTTGATATATAATTGAGTTATACTACTGAGATGTACTATTGATCTTCAAATGAGGTCATGGTAGGCCTGGTGACTGATTGTATATGGGCTAATGGTAATATTTTTGAGTTCTTGAAAAATGGAGATGAATTGATTTGCATTGTTAAACGTTGCTTATAACTTCCATTTGTCTTTCAAAGGTAAACAAGTCTTGCTGGATCAACGGATGCATCCACTGAGTAATCAGGAAACTCCCAGGAGGACGAGCCAGAGGAGGAGCCAGTGCAGACTCCTGCTGCGACTGTGCGTGAGCAGAAGGAGGAAGAGGAGGAGGAGGTGGTGGTGGTGGTACAGGAGATTTTTTTGTCGGGGGGGAAACAACCTGCGGCCATCTCTTTTGAGTCAGATGAGGTACCGGGACCAAGCGGTGTGCAGGTGGTGATACCAAGGCGCGTGACATTGCAGACGCTGACCCCACAGCAGTCCGGTCAGCGGGATATGCACTCGCCTGCCACGGAGGACCAGACGGAGGAGCTTACTATCCCTGTGCAGGGACACGGTCGCGATCGGTCGCGACCTTATCCAAGGGTTCGCGGATTTCTCAGCCAATTGGAGCCAGTTCTCCACAACCTGGAACGAGTTCTGCTCGCGCTTCTCCAGCTGGTCTTCTGAGCAGTCACAGACTGCTCGGGAGACGTTGGAGGCGATTAGGGAGCAGACAGCCGCAACAAATGCCCTACGGCACGCGTTGCTGGCTGGACACGGCGCTGCACCTCAAGGTGTCATGTCCGCTCGCAGCGAGACCCCAAGCACACAAGCGAGTACGGAGGACACAGTTCCTCCTGACTCGGAAGTAGAGCCGAACTCAGTGTTACTGATCAGGGTAACAACCCCAGCATTGACGCACTGACCACACTTGATCAGCTCTGCTGGGCAGGCCACATGCCCAACACAAGACTCCCAAAGCAAGCGCTCTACTCAGAGCTTGACACGGCAAGCGAACCCCAGGTGGGCAGAGGAAATGCTTCAAGGACACCCTCAAAGCCTCCTTGATAAAGTACAACATCCCCACCAACACCTGGGAGTCCCTGGCCAAAGACCGCCTAAAGTGGAGGAAGAGCGTCCGGGAGGGTGCAGAGCACCTCGGGTCTCGTCGCCAAGAGCATGCAGAAATCAAGCGCAGGCAGCGGAAGGAGCGTGCGGCAAACCAGACTCCCCACCCTTTCCTTCAACCACTATCTGTCCCACCTGTGACAGAGACTGTAATTCCGGTATTGGACTGTTCAGCCACCTGAGAACTCACTTTTAGAGTGGAAGCAAGTCTTGGATTTTGAGGGACTGCCTATGATGATGATAATGGAGGGGGAAAGGGGGGGTGAGAGTAAGAGTGCAGGCTGACGATGTGGGGGGTGTGAGGGTGCAGACTGCCGATTGGGGGGGTCGGGCTGACGATGGGGAGGAGGTGCAGACTGCAGGCTGATGATGGGGGGGTGGGGTGGCGGGGGCTGACAATGGGGAGGTCTGGGTTGACGGTGGCGGGAGGAAGCCAACGGTGAGGGGGGGGGGGGTGTGAGGGGGGGCGGAAGAGGGGGACTGACGGTGGGTGGGGGGGGAGGGGAAGGGGACGAGGGGGACTGACGGTGGGGGAGGGGAGGGGAGGGGAACCGACAGGGGGTGGGGGGGAAGAGGGGGACCGACGGTGGTGGGGAAGAGGGGGACCGATGGTGGTGGGGGGCCGACGGTGGGGGGGGGGGGCCCGACGGTGGGGGGGGGGGGCCCGACGGTGGGGGGGGGGGGTGAGGGGGAAGAGGGGGACTGACGGTGGGGGAGGGGAGGGAAGGGGAACCGACAGGGGGTGGGGGGGGAAGAGGGGGACCGGCGGTGGTGGGGAAGAGGGGGACCGATGGTGGTGGAGGGGAGGGGGGCCGACGGTGGGGGGGAAAGAGGGGGGAGGCCGACAGTGGGGGGGGGGCGGGGAGGAGAAGAGGGGGACCAACGGTGGGGGGGGGGGGGAAAAGAATGGGACAGGGGGTGGGTGGGGGGGGCCGACAGTGGTCGGGGGGGGAGGGAGACCGACGGTGGCGGGGGGGAACCGACGGTGGGGTGAGGGGGGGGAAAGGGACCGACGGTGGGGGGGTGGGACGGACGGGGGTCGACGGTTTGGGGGGGGGGGGGGCGGGGGGGCCAACGATGCTGTGGTGGTTTGACCAGCTGAAGCTCAGCTTAGGGTCAGAGTGCACTGGAACTGCGTAGTGCTGGCTTTACCCTGAGCACGCAGAGTGGGCAGGGGATGGAATCAGCGAGCGACAGCGAGATCTTTGTGGGCAGGCGTCTCCCCCCCCCCCCACTGAGCTGTGAAGTAATGCCCTCCACGGTCGGAGGACCACCCTCCTTCCCTGGAGGGAGCCGACAGCTCAGCCTACATCGACTTTCCTGCTGTGGCGTGATCAGGAGCAAGGACCCCTCCCTCCAGAGAGTACACTGGTGACAAGATCCTAGTTTTGTTATTTTTGGAGCTTGAATATATATTGGACATGCTTACTGCTCATCAACACGCACTACTTCCTTCTCACTGATATCCGATCCCCATCATCCAACGCACAATTGCAGACCTAAGAGAGAACATCAGCTGCTGGGCTCCAACAAACACCAGACAGAAAACGGCACAAGATCAGATAAGAACTTGCCTTTAATGTGGTGAAATGCCCCAAGGCCCGACTACTGGTTATTCGGAAAGCTCTTTATTACACCAACAATTCGTTCTCCACAGCTGCCACACGACTGCCAGGAGGCATGAGCAGATCCCTTCCTGTGAACGACCGTCTTCTGCCAGAGCTGTTCACCCATTTACAACAACAGCAGCCAAGGCCTACACTGAGGGAGCAGGCAGAGGATTGTCGTAATCTCAATCAGAAACTTACAGACTTCACACACAGACCAGAGACAAGAAATCGGTCAGTTGTCCAATCACCAGCATGCCCACTGTTCACCGTTCATGGCACAGTGTGCCCAACATCACAAAACCTTCGTTCATGTAAACTGCTCCCTTGTAAAATGCAAGTTAAGTCTCCACATCCAGTGATTAAGACTGACATTATTGGGTTACACTGACACTCACCCGTAAAACCCATCTGGTTCACTAATGTCCTTTAGGAAAGGAAATCTGCCGTACGTACCCGGTCTGGCCGATATGTGACTCCAGACCCACAGCAATGTGGTTGACTCTTAACTGCCCTGTGAAATGGGTGAGTACGCCTCTCAGTTGTACACAACCGCTACGAAAAACAATAATAAAACTGGACTGGCCACCCGGCATCAACCTTGGTACCAGCTTCAGACACGACAACGTCACACACAGCCCAGTCGATCCTGCAAAGTTCTCCTCGGCAACATCTGGGGACCTGTGGCAAGATTGGGAGAGCTGTCCCAGAGACTAGTCAAGCAACAGCCTAACAGTCATACTCACAGAATCCTACCCTTCAGGTATCAAGGGCACAGAATGTACTCTGGGTGGGGGACTTCAAGAGTGGCTCGGTAGCACCACTACTGACCGAGCCCTGAAGGACATAGCTGCCAGACTGGGCCTGCAGCAGGTGGTGAAAGAACCAACCTGAGGGAAAAACCTACTTGACCTCGTCCTCACCAATCGACCTGTCGCAGGTGCATCTGTCCATGACAGCATTGGTAGCAGTGACCACCGCACAGTCATTGTGGAGACAAAGTCCTTTCTTCCCACTGAGGACACCCTCCATCGTGTTGTGTGGCACTACCACCACGCTAAATGGAATAGATTCAGAACAGATCTAACAGCTCAAAACTGGGCATCCATGAGGCGCTGTGGGCCATTAGCAGCAGAATTATACTCCACCACAATCTGTAACCTCATGGCCCAACATATCCCACTCTCCCATTACCATCAGGCCAGGGGACCAACCCTGGTTCAATGAGGAGTGTAGAAGAGCATGCCAGGAGGGGCACCAGGCGTATCGAAAAATGAAGTGCCAACCTGGGAAAGCTGCAACACAGGACTACATGCATGCTACACAGCAGAAGCAGCATGCATGCTAAGTGATCCCACAATCAACGGATCAGATCAAAGCTCTGTAGTCCTGCCACATCCAGTTATGAACGGTGGTGGACCATAAAACAACTAATGGGAGGAGGCGGCTCCATGAATATCCCCATCCTCAAGGATGGTGAAGCCCAGCACGTGAGTGCAAAAGACAAGGCTGAAGCGTTTATAACCATCTTCACTGCTTCATCAATGTCTTTCCCTCTATCATAAGGTCAGAAGTGGGGATGTTCCCTGATGGCTGCACTGTGCCATTCGCAACTCCTCAGATAATGGCCCAGAAATTCCTGCCTCCTGGGTCGGTACGGAGTGCGTACGGACCCAGGAAGGCATCGCACAATGCACGTGCGCTGAAAACCGGCTTTTCCGATCCGTCAAGCTGGAGTGTGACAGATCCTCCGTATCTCGGGAGTGAGGACATTTGCACGGGCAAGATTGCGGGATTTCCCTACATCTTGCCCAGCAAATAGAAACATAGAAACATAGAAATTTACAGCGCAGAAGGAGGCCATTCCGGCCCATCGTGTCCGCGCCGGCCGACAAAGAGCCGCACGGCCCTCGGTCAGCAGCCCTGAAGGTTACATATAAACCTACGAGCAATGAACAATGGCGGAAAGGTAAAGAGCACCCAGCCCAACCAGTCCGCCTCATTCAACTGCGACACCCCTTATACTGAAACATTCTACACTCCACCCCAACCGGAGCCATGTGATCTCTTGGAGAGGCAAATACCAGATAAAAACCCAGGCAATTTAGGGAGAAAACAATCTGGGAAAATTCCTCTCCGACCCATCCAGGCGATCGAAACTAGTCCAGGAGATCACCCTGGCCGTATTCTATTCCCTGCAGTACTTACCATTAATACTGCGCTGGCCAACAAAAGGTCATCCAGTCTAATCCCAATCACCAGCTCTTGGTCTGTAACCCTGCAGGTTACGGCACTTTAAGTGCCCATCCAATCATCTCTTAAAAGTGGTGAGGGTTTCTGCATCCACCACTCTTCCAGGCAGCGAGTTCCAGATCCCCACAACCCTCTGCGTAAAGACGCTCCCCCTCAAATCCCCTCTAAACCTTCCACCAACCACCTTAAAACTATGCCCCTAGTAATAGACCCCTCCACCAATGGAAATAGACTGTTACTATCCACTGTGTCCAGGCGTCTCAATATTTTCTACACCTCAATGAGGTTTCCTCTCAACCTCCTCTGTTACAATGAGAACAAACCCAGCCTATCCAATCTGTCTTCATAACTAAGATTCTCCATTCCAGGCAGCCTCCTAGTAAATCTCCTCTGCACCCTCTCTAGTGCAATCACGTCCTTCCTATAATACGGCGATCAGAACTGCACGCAATACTCCAGCTGTGGCCTAACCAAAGTATTATACAATTTAAGCATAACCTCCCTGCTCTTATATTCTATGCCTCGGCCAATAAAGGCAAGCATTCCGTATGCCGCCTTAACCACCTGGCCTGCTACTTTCAGGGATCAAGCACTCTAAGGTTCCTTTGTCCTCAAAACTCTTGCACCTGATAAAAGCAGGCGCATTGCCCACTTTTACAAGCTTAAGAGTTTTAAAATACACAAAAACATTATAAAATAAATTTTTAAATAACACATTTTATTGTTAAAAACCCTCCCCAGCACGGTAAGTTTATTTTAATCCACAATTTTAAAAACTTTTTTTTTTTTTAAATTGGAATAATTTTTTTAATAACACATAAATAACTAATTTAAATTAATAAAAATATGTAGTGTATTTTTTCTATTTTTTTTTTTAATCAGAGTTGTGTGTGTTTTGGGTGAGTTTCTCATTCATAATAATGGTTACTCTACCTTACGGAGTTACCATGATTATGAATGAGAATATACTTTACCCAACTCCAGGCCTGCACGCACTCCGACGCGCAGTCAGTGGCCTCAGGACCGGGAACTCGCGTGGGCACAGCAGGAACAGGTAAGTGCACATCTTTTTAAACATTTTACCCGATCGTCCACAGGAAACAGCAGACAGGGATTTCTGGGTCAATGGAGCAGTCTGTGTTCGCTGCAGCAAGACCTGGACAACATTCAGGCTTGGGCTGATAAGTAGCAAGTAACATTCGCGCCACACAAGTGCCAGGCAATGGCCATCTCCAATAAGCGAGAGTCAAACCACTGCCCTATGACATTCAACGGCATTACCATCGCCCTCCTGGGGTCACCATGGACCAGCCACATAAATACTGTGGCTACAAGAGCCTTTCCACCATCGACAAGGCACAAGTCAGGAATGTGATGGAATACTCCCCACTTGTCTGGATGAGTGCAGCTCCAACAACACTCAAGAAGCTTGACACCATCCAGGACAAAGCAGCCCGCTTGATCGGCTCCCCATCCACCACCTTAACATTCACTCCTGCACCGTGGCTGCAGTGTGTACCATCAACAAGATGCACTGCAGCAACTCGCTAAGGCTTCTTCGGCAGCACCTCCCAAACCCGCGACCTCTACCACCTAGAAGGACAAGGGCAGCAGGCGCATGGGAACACCATCACCGCCACGTTCCCCTCCAAGTCACACAGACCATCCTGTTCCTTCAAGATGGCTGCTCAAGGGCAATTAGGGATGAGCAATAAATGCTGGCCTTACCAGCGCCGCCCACAATCCCATGAATAAATAATTACAAATTCTGACATTAACTCCAGGTACAGTGATGAAGACTGATATTGTTGGGGTACACTGACACTCTCACCCCGACAGTAATTCCAGGTACATTCTACATGGCGGTGGGGAGAAGACAGGGGTTCCGGGATGTGGGGGCGGGGGGAAGCGGGGTGTGTGTGTGTCCCGGGACACCGCTCCCCTCAGTATCAGGGGCCCACAGGCGGGGTCTGTTAGACGGTACTCCCGCCCCCAGCCCCGCCTCTCCCCGGGCCCGGACTGCTGCCCTCGGGAGGCGGGGCTGGGGGCGGCCCCGGATCACCGGCCGCCCGATGTCCTGTCCTATCGGACCCGCCCCCGCCCCCGCCCCCGCCCCCGCCCCCGCCGGGGCCCCCGCCCGCTCACTCACCGATCCGTCGCCTCAGTCCGCACAACACCCAGTACTGCGCAGCCGCAGTGCAACTTCCGCACGCACTCCAACTGCGCCTGCGCAGTCCATTTCGCACCCGCCTCCTCCTCAGTGCGCATGTGCCGCTGCGTTCCGAACCACGCATGTGCGTATATTGCATCCCAGCTCCTCGTACTGCGCACGCGTGGCTCCCCTGCGGTGATGGGTGCCGGCTCCCGGCAGTGTCTAGGCGCCATTCCTTCTCTGGCTCTGTTGTTGTTCGTGCTGTCCCTCATGGGGGAGGGCAGGGCTTGGCCTGAGGCGCTGGCCCGGGGCGGAAGGAGAGGGTACTCGTCCCACTGCTGCATTCCAGCCCCCAGAGCCATGGAGGCCTCAGAGGAGCAGGAGCAGGAGCAGGAGTCGGCCCTGCGGCCCCTCGAGCCTGCTCCGCCATTCAACAAAGTCATGGCTGATCATCAATCTCAACTCCAGTTCCCGCCCCAAACTCCAAAAACCCAGCTCTCTCCACCTTCAATATACTCAGAGACGCAGCCCTCAGTGAAAAAATTCCTCCCCATCTCATTGGGGCTAAAATTCTGGGTGCGCATGGACCCGATGAGGCCTTGCAAAAGCCGGTTTTCAGGCCATAATGTGCTTGCACTGAAAACCGGCTTTTCCGATCTGTCAAGATTTCTCTTGCCATATACTCTGCGTCCCCGGGAGAAGGACATCCGCGCGGCAGAGATCGGGCTATTTGCCCCACTCCGGCCCAGCGAATGTCCTTCAAACTCTTACACCTGGGAAAAGCAGGCGCATAGCTTTCTTTTACCAGCATAACATACAAAAATTAAATTTAAAAACATTTTTATGTTTAGAAACGTTGTCCATTAAGGTAAGTTTGTTTTAAACTATTAAAATACAATAAAAAAAGTTTTAATACATTATTTTTCTTGACATTTAATTAACTTTAATTTCAATTAATTTTAAATATGTGAGGTGTTTTATTCGTTTATTATGCTGTGTTTCTTGTCTTAGGGGTTTATTCCCATGGATAGTAATGGGAACTTGTAAACACGGAGCTCCCATTATTATCAATGAGAATATTGCAGAACAGGCCCATGTGACTCCAGCATTTTTGTGCGTACAGGGAAGTCCTCTTCCCGTACACTGCACATCGAAAGAAGGCCTTCGACCGGAATCGAAGGCGCCTCCGGGACCACCAGGTACTTTCGCAAAAAATGTTCGGGTCGGAGGCGTTCGTCCGAAGGAAGCCTCCGATTGGAATTTTAACCCTAATCTTAAAAGGCCGATGCATTATTCTGCGACTACCCCCGATTGTAGATTTTCCAGCCAGGGCAAGCAGCCTCCCTGCAGCTACCCTGCCACGTCCCTGAATAATTTTATATGTTTCAATGAGATCTCTCATTCTTAACGCCACAGAGTATCGGCCCGATCTACACAATCTCCTTATAGGACAACCCTCTCATCCCAGGAATCAACCGAGTGAACCTTCATTGCACCCTTCTTAGGCAAGTATATCCTTCCTTAGGTTAGAAGACCAAAACTGTACCCAGTACTCCAGGTGTGGTCTCACCAAAGCCATCGATAATTGCAGCACGATTTCCTTACTCTTGTACTCCAACCCCCTTGCAATAAAGACGAACATACCATTTGTCTTCTTAATTGCTTGCTGTACCTGTATTTGAACTTTTTGTGATTCGTGCATAAGGATACCCAAATTCCTCCAAATACCAACATTTACTTCTCTCTCACCTTTCAAAAAATATTCTGCTTTTCCATTCTTCCTACTAAAGTGGATAATTTCACACTTCCCCATATTATACTCCATCTGCCCAGTCACTTAACTGCATGCCTCTGCATCCTCCTCACAGCTTACTTTCCCACCTAGCTTTATATCGTCAGCAAACTTGGATACATTGCACTTAGTTCCCTCATTTAAGTTATTGATATAGATTGTAAATAGCTGAGGCACAAGCACTGATCCTTGTGGCACCCCACTACCCTGTCATCGTGAAAATGATCTGTTAATTCCTTTTCTCTGTTTTCTGTCCGTTAACCAATCCTCAATCCATGCTCAATTCCTAATATATTACCTCCAATCCCATAACCTCTAATGCTGTGTAACTGGATAAGGGATTATGGGGAGCGGGCAGGGAAGTGGAGCTGAGTCCATGATCAGCAGGCTCAAGGGGCCTTATGGCCTACTCCTGTTCCTGTTTCTGATGTTCTTATTTCTTATGCAACCTCTTGTGTGGCACCTTATTGAATGCCTTCTGAAAATCCAAATATATGACATCCACAGGTTTCCCCTTATCTACCCTGTTAGTTACACCCTTATTAATAGATTTGTCAAGCACTATTTCCCTTTCATAAAACCATGTTGACTGCCTAATCATAATTATGATTTTCCAGTGTCCTGTTACCGCCTCATGGCTGATCTGTACCTCAACTCCATTTACCTGCCTTTACTCCATACCCTTACCCAACGAAATTCTATCTATTTCAGTCCTGAACATTTCAAATTGACCCCCAACATCCTCAGGTTGCCAATCCTCCCAGAATGCCCAGGAGTCTCCCAGAATGGGGTATAGATGAACAATTTAAATTTTCCAGCGCAGTTACACTTTCCCCCGCCCCCAGCTTGGGACGTCACCTTCCGCAGAGAGCCACAGCTGGCTGGTATGCCGGGAACAGTCGGGAGGGGGCTCTGGTTGGTTGTCGGCAATCCGAAACGGTCGGGAATTGGGAGAGGGGAATTGGGGGAGCGTCAGCAACCAGGGAGGTTCAGCAATTGGGGATTCGACAATCATGGGGGCTCGAGAATCGGGAGTGTCGGAAATCAGAGGGAGGCTCGAGAAGGTGGGTCGGGAATGGGGGATCGTGGCAAGTGGAGACGGGGAATGGGGGTTTGGGTAGAGAGGGAGACTGGGGAACGGGCTTGGGGGATGTGGGAGATGGGATGGGGAGAGAGGGAGACAGAATGGAAGTCGTTAATCAGCATTGAATACCAGTGAAGGTGACAGCACTTCAAAGGTGAGCAGTCCTGAACCTGGCACCATGAAGCAAAAAAAACGCACATAGGGGGGCAGGTATGGCAAAGTGTAAGAAGTGCTAATAGGGGATGAGACAGTCAGGAAGACAAACGGGCAGTTCTGCTACCATTGACGTCAGTCCCATATGGTATGTTGCCTCCATGATGCCAGGTTAAGCGACATCACGGACAATGTACAGAACATACTGTGGGGGAAGGGGAAGAGACAGAAGTCACGGTCCATGTCGGAACCAACAAAATAGGGAGGAAGAGGGTTGAGGTCAAAGTTTAAGGAGCTAGGGAGGAAGTTAAAAACTAGGACCTCAAAGGTAGTAATCTCTGGATTACTCCTAGTGCCGTGTGCTAATGAGAGCAGAAATAGGAAGATACAGATGTGTGGCTAGAGACATGGCTTCAGATTCCTGGGACATTGGGACCAGTTCTGGGGCAGGAGTGACCTGTTCAAGATGGAAGGGTTGCACCTGAACAGAGCTGGGACCAATATCCGCGCAGATGGATTAACTAGTGCTGTGGAGGAGGGTTTAAAATAATTTGGCAGTGGGTTGGCCACCAAGATGTAGTACCCTGTATTAAAAAGTAGAAACAAGGTGCACAGAGGACTGAGAGAGCCATAGAAACACAGAAAATGGGTGCAGGAGTAGGCCATTTGGCCCTTCGAGCCTGCACTACCATTCAATATGATCATGGCTGATCATGCAACTTCAGTACCCCTTTCCTGCTTTCTCTCCATACCCCTTGATCCCTTTAGCCGTAAGGGTCACATCTAACTCCCTTTTGAATATTTCTAATGAACTGACCTCAACAACTTGCTGTGGTAGGGAATTCCACAGGTTCACAATTCTCTGAGTGAAGAAATTTCTCCTCATCTCGGTCCTAAATGGCTTACCCCTTATCCTTAGACTGTGAACCCTGGTTCTGGACAGAGTTAAAAATAGTAAAGAATTAGGTGGGAAATACAAAGAGATCTAAGTTAGGTTTGGAGTGCTTGTGTGTAAATGCACGGTTTGGTTAATAAGGTTGGTGAGTTGCAGGTGCAAATGACCATGTGGGAATATGATGTAGTGGCGATAACTCAGCTGACTCAAAAAAGGGGAGGATTGGGCACTTAATATTCCTGGGTATAAGGTATTTGGGAAAGATAGGGAAGGAAAAAAAGGAGGGGTAGCAGATTTGATCAAGGAAAATATCACAATGCTGGAAAGAGAGAATGTCCTTCAGGGATTAAAGACAGAATCTATTTGGTTGAAGTTGAGAAACAATAGAGGAGCTATTATGCTACTTGGTGTATTTTGAATCACACTGATAATACAGCTTAATGAGGCACTCAAATTATATTTAAACACTAAATGATTTGGACATGGTGGGGTAGAAACTGGTTTAAGACCGTTTTCGGGCACATAACGGATTTCACGTGATCACCATCGGAGCAGGCCGGGGAGCGGAAGGAACAGCGTGGCGGCATACCACTCCAGGGAGCAGGAGAGCAACGGCAGTGAAGAGGGACGTCACCAAGATCCAGGTTGCTGATTGGAGCGTGGGCAGGTACAGCAGGAATTGCGAGGTCAGGGCGAGAGATTGTCGAGAGATGTGATCAGGGCCCAGGAGAGGTGAGGGCCCAGAGGAAGCATGGGCAGCCCACACTGCGATATGTGGCGCACTAGGTCCGTGCAGCAGAGCTGGTCTCCCATCGTCTTGGTTAACCCTTGCCACTGGACCAAGACCTAGCTCTGTCAAGCCCGTGTGGTGGCTGGGGTGCAACGCCACCACACGTTAAAAAAATCCACGCACAGGCATCTTCCGCCCTTCAAGATTTAGTTCAGGACTTGGAATTTTAGGTCCTTCATTGAAACACCTGTGAACTTCTTGACATGGAAGCAAGTCATCCTCGACTCAAGGGACTGCCTATGATGATGATGGTGTATTTTATAGGCCACCAAATAGTGAGGAGGAGAAGATTTGCAAGGAAGTTGCTGAGAAGTGCAAGAACTATAGATCAGTGTTAATGGGAGATTTTAATTACCCCGAATATTGAAGCAGTGATAGTGTTAAGGCAGAGAAGGTGAGGAATTTATGAAGTGTGTTCAGGAGAACTTTCTTGAGTATGTTTCCTGCCCATCGAGGAAGGAGGCATTGCTAGATCTAGTCCTGGGGAATGAAGTGGGTCAAGTGGAGAATGTCAAAGCGGGGGAACATCTCGGGAATAGTGATCATAGTATCAAGTTTAGATTAGTTATGGAGAAGGACAAGGAGCAATCTAGAATAAAAATACTTAACTAATATCAGAGAATTGACGAGTGAAGTGGCCCGGGGAAATTGGAGTCAAAGACTGACAGGCAGAAATGTAATGGAGCAATGGATGGCCTTTAAAGAGAGGATGGTTCAGGTACAGTCTAGGTACGTTTCTACAATGCGGAAAGGGAGGGCAACCAAAGCCAGAGCTCCCTGGATGATGGGAGTTAGAGAGTAGGATTAAGAAGAAAAAGGGGGTGTTCAACATGTCAACTGGATAATGAAAGGGAGAATCAGGCTGAATATATAAAGTACAGAGGAGAAGTGAAAAAGGAAATAAGAGGCAAAGAGACAGTCTGAGAATAGATTGGTAGCTCACATAAAAGGGAATCCAAAGATCTTTGACGGGTATATTCACATTGAAACATAGAAAATAGGTGCAGGAGTAGGCCATTCGGCCCTTCGAGCCTGCACCACCATTCAATAAGATCATGGCTGATCATTCACCTCAGTACCCCTTTCCTGTTTTCTCTTCATTGATCTTTTTAGCCGTAGGGGCCATATCTAACTCCCTCTTGAATATATCCAATAAACTGGCATCAACAACTCCCTGCGGTAGAGAATTCCACAGGTTAACAACTCTCTGAGTGAAGAAGTTTCTCCTCATCTCAGTCCTAAATGGCTTACCCCTTATCCTTAGACTGTGTCCCCTGGTTCTGGAGTTCCCCAACATCAGGAACATTCTTCCTGCATCTAACCTGTCCTGTCTCATCAGAATTTTATATGTCTCTATGAGATCTCCTCTCATCCTTCTAAACTCCAGTGAATACAGGCCCAGTCGATCCAGTCTCTCCTCATAAGTCAGTCCAGCCATCCCAGGAATCAGTCTGGTGAACATTTGCTGCATTCCCTCAATAGCAAGAACGTCCTTCCTCAGATTAGGAGACCAAAACTGAACACAATATTCCAGGTGAGGCCTCACCAAGGTCCTGTACAACTGCAGTAAGACCTCCCTGCTCATATACTCAAATCCTCTAGCTATGAAGGCCAACATGCCATTTGCCACCTTCACCGCCTGCTGTACCTGCATGGCAACTTTCAATGACTGATGTACCATGACACCCAGATCTCGTTGCAAGACCCCTTTTCCTAATCTTCTGCCATTCAGATAATATTCTGCCTTCATGTTTTTGCCCCCAAAGTGGATAACCTCACATTTATCCATATTATACTGCATCTGCCATGCATTTGCCCAAAAACCAGGGTTGTCAGTGCGGCCAATTAGGGACCAACATGGAGATTTATTGGTGGAGGCAGAAGGAGTGGCAGAGATACTAAATGGGCACTTTGCATCAGTGTTTATCAAGGAAGAGGGCTTTGCCAAAGTTACAGTAAACTAGGACCGAGATGAGGAGAAATGTTTTCATTCAGAGGGTGGTGAACCTGTGGAATTCTCTACCACAAGAGGGAGATGGATAGATTTCTAGAAACAAAAGGCATCAAGGGGTATGGGGAAAAAGTAGGAATATGGTTTTAAGATTAAGGATCAACCATGATTATAATGAATGGCGGTGCATACTCGAAGGGCAGAGTGGCCTACTACTGCTCCTCTTTTCTATGTTAGGAGGTTGTCGGAATACTGGATGAGACAAAAAATTGATAGAGAATGTACTGGAAAGGCTGAGTACTTTTTGTGGATAAGGCACCCGGTCTGGATGGGAGGAATCCTCGGTTGCTGAGGGAATGGTAGAAATTGCGGAGGCGCTGGCCACAAACATCCAATTCTCCTGAGATACAGGGGTGGGGCCAGAGGACTGGAGGATTGCAAATGTTCAAAAAAGGAAATAAGGATAAACCTAGCAATTACAGGCCAGTCAGTTTCATAAAAGCACGATGGGGAAGCTTTTAGAAACTGTCATGTTTGTACATGCAGTTTGTAGCCACCAGATGATGTAATTGTTGGAGGCCACTGAGCAGCACACACATGGTGCTGCTCTGGTATAAAAGGCCAGCCATTTTGTGAGTCAGGCACTTTGGGCCGTAATAAAGCAGAGCCAAGGTTGTACCTTGCTTAGTTTAACAGTACTCAGTTTGAACCTTTATTGCATACATAACATTTGGTGACGAGAATATAAGAACCTGTGTTTATAAAATGAGCACGATTGGATTTTTAGAGCAATTTGTGGAGGGAGATGATTGGACAGACTTTGTGAGCCGTTTGAACCAGTACTTCGTAGCCAACAAAATGAAGGGGTCGACGATGCAGATCGGCGCCGTGCCGTGTTCCTCACCGTGTGCGGTTCAAAGATCTACGGTCTGATAAAGAATCTACTCATGCCTAGTGATCCAACAGAGAAAACGTACGAGGAGTTATGTACATTGGTACAGGAGCACCTCAAGCCAGACGACGGCACATCTCGAGATACAGGTTTTATACACACGTTCGATCGGAGGGCCAGAGCGCGGCAGAATTAGTTGCCGATCTGAGACGTCTAGCAGAACCGTGCAAGTTTGGGACGGTGTTGGCAGACATGCTGCGGGACTTCTTTGTTATAGATATCAACCACGAGGTGATCCTGCGCAAACTTCTGGCGGTGGAAGAGTTGGATTTAAAAAGGGCCATCCAGATCGCTCAATCATGTATGACGACGGACAGGAGTTTAAAGCAAATATCGGTGAAGAACTGAACCTCAGCAAGTACTGTAAATGAGATTCATTCGGCGTTCAGCAGAGCGGCACATGACAGGGCCTATCCGGCTGCGTTCGCGAAACCTGTGGCTGCCCAAAGTTCGCCAGCAGGAATGTATCCGACTTCTCCGTGTTGGCGTTGTGGCGATTTAAGCAATATAGTTGCAAAGGCTGTCTGAGAGTGGGGCATCTCCAGTGCAAGTGTCTGCAAATGAGCAAGCGAGCTGCGACACACCATGTAGTGGATGAGAGTCAGACTAGCGTGGATCCGGATACACAATCCGAGATGCCAGAGGAGGAAGTGAATGGACTGTACTCTTTCATAACCAAGAGTAAACCAATTTTGATTAATGTGAAGTTTAACAGGATACCAGTATCAATGGAACTGGATACAGGGGTGAATCAATCGATCGTGAATGAGATGGCATTTAATAAGCTGTTGGATACTAAGACTGTGAGGTCCAGGCTGAGCCCTGTTAACGCCAAGCTGTGCATACGTACACCAAAGAACTGATAAAGGTGATTGGCAGTGCACAAATCAATGTGTCATATAACGGTGCGGTTCATGAGTTACTGCTGTAGATTGTTCCAGCCAATGGCACAACGCTGCTCGGCAGGAGCTGGTTGGAGAAAATCAGATGCGATTGGAACGACATAAAGGCATCGTTGGAGGAAGATACATGTGCCCAAGTATTGAACAAGTTCCCCTCACTGCTCGAACCGGGTATCAGCAACTTCACGGGAGCCAAGGTGCAGATCCACATGGACTCAGTTGCAGGACCCATTCTTCATAAAGCTCGGGCAGTGCCGTATATGATGAGGGAGAAGGTCGAAATTGAACTGGACAGACTCCAGTGTGAAGGGATCATATCGCCGGTCGAATTTAATGAATAGGCCAACCCCATTGTTCCTGTGCTGAAAAGTGATGGCACAGTCAGAATCTGTGGAGACGACAAGGCTATGATCAATAGGGTTTTGAAACAAGATCAGTACCCATTACCGAAGGCTGATGACTTGTTTGCGATGCTAGCCGGAGGGAAGTCGTTCACAAAACTGGACTTGACGTCGGCCTATATGAAGCAGGAGTTGGACGAGACGTCGAAGAGACTTACATGCAAGGATGTTTATTTACCACAGATTCGCTCGGCTGCAGCAATATTCCAGAGGAATATGGAAAGTCTACTGAAGTCCGTCCACAGAACCGTCGTGTTCCAAGATGACATCCTGATCACTGGTCATGACTCCAAGGAACATCTGATCAACCTGGAAGAGGTTCTGCATTTGGACAGATTGGGACTCAGTCTTAAATGCTCGAAATGCATCTTCATGGCACTGGAGGTCGAATTCCTCGGGAGGAAAATCGCTGCTGATGGCATCAGACCTACTGACATGAAAACCAAAGCCGTCAAGAATGCACCCAAGCCGCAGAACATGATGGAGCTGCATTCGTTCCTGGGTCTACTCAACTACTTTGGTAACTTCCTACCAAAATTGAGCACCTTACTTGAACCACTGCACATGCTATTGAGAAAAGGCAACAACTGGGTGTGGGACGCTTTGCAAGACAGAGCTTTCGAGAAAGCCACCAATCTGCTTTGCTCGAACAAGCTGCTGGTACATTTTGACCCATGTAAAAGTTTAGTTTTGGCCTGTGACACATCGTCATATGGAATTGGTTGCATGTTACAACAAGCCAATGAGTCGGGGAAACTTCAGCCTGTCGCATATGCATCCAAATGTTTGTCTAAAGCAGAAAGAGCCGACAGTATGGTAGAAAAAGAAGCTTTAGCATGTGTGTACGGTGTTAAAAAGATGCATCAATACCTGTTCGGTCTGAGATTTGAATTAGAAACCGATCACAAGCCGCTCATTTTGTTGTTTTCCGAGAGCAAAGATATCAATACCAATTCATCATCCCGCATTCAAAGGTGGGCACTGACATTATCTGTCTATGATTATGTAATTCGCCACAGACCTGGCACAGAGAATTGTGCCGATGCTTTGAGCCGATTGCCGTTGCCCACACCGGAGGTGGCAATGCCACAGTCGGCAGATTTAATGTTAATCATGGATGCTTTTGAGAGTGAAGGTACCCTGTCACGGCTCAACAAGTTAAGACATGGACCAGCCAGGACCCGATATTATCGGTGGTAAAGGGTCGCATCCTCAAAGGGGATTGGTCTGCCATACCTAAGCAAATGTGCGAGGAGGCCAAACCGTACATTCGTCACAAGGATGAATTGTCTATTCAAGCAAATATTGTGGGGCAATCGAGTTGTAATGCCTAAGAAAGGGAGAGAGAAGTTTATACGTGAGTTACACAGCACACATCCTGGTATAGTGATGATGAAGGCCATCGCCAGGTCCCATGTATGGTGGCCAGGAATTGATTCTGAGCTGGAAACATGCATGCATCAGTGCAACACCTGCATGCAGCTCAGCAAAGCACCAGGGGAATCACTGCTGAGTCTGTGGTCATGGCCATCCAAACCTTGGTCCAGGACGTAGATTTTGCAGGTCCCTTCCTGGGCAAGATGTTTTTAGTGGTGGTGGATGCTTATTTCAAGTGGATAGAATGCATAATCATGTCATCCAATACGCCCACAGCAACCATAGAGAATCTCAATGTCATGTTCGTGACACATGGTCTGCCTGACATAGCGGTGAGCGACAATGAGTCGTGCTTCACCAGTCAGGAGTTTGTAAAATTTAACAGCATAAAACATGTAAGGTCAGCACCATTCAAGCCTGCGTTCAACAGGCAAGCAGAATATTCAGCACAAATTATCAAGCAAAGCATGAGGAGAGTAACCCAAGGGTCACTGCAGACCCGCTTGTCTTGCATACTGCTGAGTTACAGGACAAGACCCCACATACAGGAGGTCTCGCTTGCTGAACTCATGTTGAAAAGAGGTCTTAAGACCAAGTTATCTCTTGTACACCCGGATTTAAGTAATCATGTTGAATACAGTAGACACAGTCAACAAGGGTACCACGATTGCACAACTGTGTCACGTGAGATTTCTGCTAATGATCCTGTATATGTGTTGAACTATGGTCAGGATCCCAAATGGATCGCTGGTACACTCATGGCCAAGGAGTGCAACAGAGTATTTGCTATTAAGCTCAAGAATAGGCAAACTTTCAGGAAACACATGGATCAAACAAAGCTGAGGCACACAGACGAGCCAGAGCAGTTGGACAAAGAAACCGTTGACGACCAACCAACCTACCATCAAAGGTCATCAGTGAACACGGAATTCCCATCACGGACTTGTTCAATAAAAATGGACTTGCAATTCCTGACATAGCCACTGCCACCCCCAACAAGTCAGCCATCCAGCCACCAGCCACAACAAACTTCGCACATTCACCCAAGGCTGGAATCGAACTGAGACGGTCAACCCGGGAGCGTAAAGCACCAGACCGTCTCAACCTGTGAAAGACTGTGATAAGATCTCCGAGGAGGGTATTGTCATGTATGTACATGCTGTTTGTAGCCACCAGATGGTGTCATTGTTGGAGGTCACTGAGCAGTGCTGCTCTGGTATAAAAGGCCAGCCATTTTGTGAATCAGGCACTTTGGGCCGTAATAAAGCAGAAGCAAGGTTTTACCTTGTTCAGTTAACCAGTACTCAGTTTGTACCTTTATTGCATACATAACAGAAGAAGATTAACAGCCTCTTGACAAGCATGGATTAATAAAGGAGAGTCAGCACAGATTATTGTAAGGGCAAATTCTGTTTGACCAACTTGATTGAGTTTTCCGATGAGGTAACAGAGGATGGATGAGGGCAGTGCAGTTGATGTGTGTATTAACTTTAAAAAGTACCACTTATTCGCAAAACTGAAGCCCATGGGATAAAAGGGTCAGGAGCAGCATGGATACAAGATTGGCTAAGGGATGTATTCCCTGCCTAAACGTCTCTGCCTCTCGACCTTTCTTCCTTTAAGACGTTTCTTAAAACCTACCTCTTTGACCAAGCTTTTGTACATCTGCTCTAATTTCTCCTTATGTGGCTTGGTATCAATTTTTTTTGTCTCATAATACTCCTGTGAAGTGCTTTGGGACGTTTCACTACATTAAAGGCGCTATATAAATGCAAGGTGTTATATAAAACACTAGTTTGGCCCCAGCTGGAGTATTGTGTCCAATTCTGGGCACCACACTTTAGGAAGGATGTCCAGGCTTTGGAGAATGGTTCCAGGGATGAGGGATTAAGATATGTGGAGATTGGAGAATCTGGGGTTGTTCTCCTTAAAGCAGAGAAGGCTAAGAGGCGATTTGATCGAGGTTTTCAAAATCATGACGGACTAAATAACTAAAAACTGTTTCCAATGGCTGAAGGGTCGGTAACCAGAGGGCATAGATTTAAGGTAATTGACAAAAGAATCAAAGGTGACATAAGGAAATACTTTTTAAGTTGACGAGTGCTTAGGATTTGGAATGCACTGCCTGATAGGGTGGTAGATACAGATTCAATAGTAGCCTTCAAAAGATAATTGGATGAACAGCGTGGCGGCCCGACCTACGAGGAACCATCAGCGGCAGGTTGGGGCCATAAAAGGAGCGCCGACCATGGGCAGTTTCGTGCGTACCACTTCAGGGTACAGCGCGAGCTGGTGCAGGAGGGCGACGGCAGCAAAGATGGACATCATCAAGGTCCAGGTCGATGATGGAAGCGTGGGCAGGTACAGCAGGAGCGGTGAGGTCGGAGCGAAGGAGCGGCGAGGTCGGGACAAAGAAACGGCGAGAGACTGTAGAGGGACGTGATCAGGGCCTAGGAGAGGCATGAGTTTGGGGCCAGAAGAGGCGAGGGCGCAGGGGCAGCACGGGCCAGCCTACACTGTGATATGTGTGCATGCTAGGTCCGTGCAGCAGAGCAGGTCTCCAGTCGTCTTGGGTAATCCTTGCCACTGGACCAAGACCGAGCTCTGTCAAGCCCGTGTGGTGGCTGGTGTGCAACGGTCTTAAAAAAATCCACGCACAGGCATCTTCCACCCTTCAACGTGTAGTTCGGGATCTGGAATATTAGGTTCTTCTTTGAAACTCTTCCCTTTTTGGCGTGGAAGCAAGTCATCTCGTTTCAAGGGACCTCCTATGATGATGATGGATAAATACTGGAAGGGGAAAAATTTGCAGGGATATGGGGAAAGAGCAGGGGAGTGGAACTAATTGGATTGCTCTCCGAAAGAACCAGCGCAGACCAGGGCTGAATGATCTCCTTCTGAGCTGCAGTACTCTAGGATTCTAGAGAGAGAGGACAACGGGAACAGGGTTCGAGGAGAGAGGGAAAATGGGGTTGAGGATGTGGGAGATTGGCTAATAGGAGATGGGGAGACAGTGAGTCTGGATGAGGCATCGGGATGGGATCAGGGCAGCTAAAGGGACTGGGGCTCAAGCGGGGGTGGGGAGAGTTGAGTGAAGGGGGGAGTGTGGGGACCAGCATTATCTGCAGAGCTGGGAGCAGCAACAACGATGTGGTGAGTGGGAAAGCGGAGCAGCCAATAAAGGGTCGAGTGAAATCTGGGGAACTTACTGTGGGTAAACCGTGAAAGTTTGTTTCCACTGGTGGGTGAATGGAGAACAAATGGTCAAAGACTGAGGATTCTGACTGGAAGAACCAAGGGCAAACCAGAAGGACTGTTTTTGATCTGAGGGCTATTAGACTGTGGGATCCTTTATCACACGTAGTTTTTGAGGCAGAGACTAAGGGGCCGAAATTCAGCGTCGCTGGAAAGCTGGTGCTCCCCCGACTTTTTGGGGCCATTACTGCCGAAATTACTGATGATATTCAGCTTTAAAAGTGAAAAAATGGGTTCCTGTGCTCAGGAACCCTTCCAAGGTGCATTTTTCAGCGGTGTGGCTGTCTTAATTGGAGCATTATCACCATGGAGAAATCAGCATGCAGGAAAGGGTTTCTAATGCGCCAGCTGCTCCCTGGCCTCTTTAGCAGCAAGGCCCTGAGGGGGGAAGGAGTTTGGAAGGATGGCTGGTCTTCGAGGTGGAAGAAGAGCAAACAGATTGACAGATCTGGAGCTGGAGACACTGATGGACGATGTGGAGAACAGAAGGACAATACTGTTTCCTGACGTGAGGAGACCTTGCAGACAGGCAGTAAATGATGCATGGAGGGAGATTGCAGGGGAGGTGTCAGGCACCTCCATATATGAGAGGTCACCCTTGCAGCGCAGGAAGATGTTCAGTGACATCATCCAGCTTATGAAAGTGAGTCCCTTTTCCATCAACTGCTGACATTGATTCTGCGAGCCTCTCCTTCAACATGCTATTATTTCCCATCCTCACTGTTTAGTCACTCAAGCAGCATTTCATTGTTCACGCCTCTATAGATATATGTATGTGTTCTTACAATGGAGGCTCCCTTTCGTCTCACACTTACAGCTGCATGTCAGGGACATACACTTGTGCACTCATTTCTGATGTGTCATCGAAGTGGTACTCACCAACCATGCTTTCTTTTGCAGGCCAAACTGTCTCTCAGTAGAGCTGAGCAAAGGATGCCTGGGGGTGGAGAAGCGGAGACACAGGTGCTGACACCTGTAGAGCAGAGAGCTCAGGCGGTGGGCGGCCATGCTGCGTTCCCTGTGAGCCAGGGTAGTGCAGAGGCTGATGTGGGTAAGTGAAGGCCCTCCTTGAATGTCTCTTCTTCACTACGCCAGCGCCTACTGTTCCTTACCTTCACGGAAGTCTGCTAGTTGCATTCTCCATGCCTTCATCCCCCACCTTCCCCTCACGACAGCCCTTCTCCCATTTATGCAGATGAGACACCGAGTGGCAGCAGATACCAAGACAGACACCTCTGAGACCACATACAGGCCTGAAGTGCAGGCTTCCTGATATCTTGCCAAGCAGCGATGAGGACATTGAGATCTCCAGTATTGAAGACACGATATTCAGCACTCCCCGGCTCATGCCAACAAATAATGAGGAAGAGGACAACACAGCTGGCACAAGCGTGTCACTGCTTCCACCCAGGTGTGCCAGCTCAGATGCTGGTGGGAGTGTGCAGTCTGAAGTAGTTGACGTAGTATGTGGGGCGGAACTGGGTGTTGCACCGGAGCCTAACAGGCTGCAGCATGGTGACGGGGCTAGTGAACCTCAGGAGCCACCTGTACGGAGGGCGAGTCCACAGCGGAGTTCTGCCGAGGAGGACTCGGATGATGCCGTCGATGTTGCAGCTTATGAGAGAAGGCCATGCATTCCCAGATGTTGGGGGCACTGAGATTGCCAGAGAGCCTGTCGGAAGTGGTCAGGAGTGTGGCGGAGTCCGCTTCTCGAATACTTGACAGCTCTGCGCACACCATGGAGCCCATCATTGCCAGTGTGCAGGCGATGGTGGACTCCCAGATTGTCCGTGCGGATCCAGCTGTGATGTCGCATGTCGTGGCCGATGTGGCAGCTGCCATTTCGGCACAGGCGTGAGTGAACGAGCGTATCGGTGCTGGATTGGAGAGGATGGCCGCGGCACTGGAAGTGCAGAATGCTCTTATGCACTCTGGGCAACAGGCCAAGGAGCACCTTAATACTGCCATGGAGCATCAAACTGCTGCCATCACTGGTGGATTTGAGACTGTGGCTGCTCTCGTGCAGTCTCAGCTTGATGCCACCCGACACCAGCTCAGTGTTTTGTTCATGGCTGGGTCTAACACGGGCCACGGGGGACGCTCCGGTCTTGAGCCACAGCACCAACCTGGCCTCCCTCAGCTTGGTGGTGGTGGTCATGTGCCTGCTCCGGGGAGTGACATAGGCTCCTCAGACCAGGATCCTGATGACGTGCTCTCTCTGGATCACAACATTCCTGGCCCCAGACCTCCCACTCCTCCAGTGCCTCCATGCATGGTTCCACCCGAGCCAAGCCAGACTGAACCCTCCCAGGAGAGTGCTGGCCAGTCTGCACCCTGCCCTTCCAGGGCCAAAGGTGTTATAGGGCACCCAAGGACAGCTGTAGCTCCCAGTCAACAACCAGAGCAGCTTTCCCGGACCCATGATGCAGCCACAGGGTGACACTTGGGAGTAGTGTTGGGGTAGTCTAGTGTAAGAGGTGTTATAGCGAGATGCACGGAGTCAAAAATGATTAACTGTTTTGTGGTAGTATTTTTGGTTCTGTTGTGTTTTTGCACTGACTTGCATCATTTGATAAATCTTTATTTTTGGCACATATATCTGGCCACGTGGTTCATTTGGGAGTGGGCCATTCTGTGTGAAGGCCCTCATAGCAATGGCCATTGAAAGTGGGAGCTGAAGGGTCATGTGTGGATGGGCTTATCTGAAGCGAGCAGCTATGAGGTGCAGTTGCACCTCCCTTGCAGGGTGGCGATGGGGGAGGGACGCCTCCTAGCTCTGAGGCAACAGGGATTCTCCTCCTCCTCATCATCATCAGGTGGTACTGTTGGCTCAACCTCCAGCGGCTGTCCCCTTGTGAGGGCCAGGTTGTGCAGCATGCAGCAGAACACGATGAATATGGAGACCCGTTGAGGAGAGTACTGCAAGGCGCCACCAGAGCGGTCCAGGCAATGGAACCTCTGTTTGAGGTTCCCGATGCAGTGCTCGATGATGCACCTAGTACCAGAATGAGCGACATTGTAGGCATGCTCTGACGCTGTCCTGGGGTTCCTCAGTGAAGTGAGCAGCCAAGTGGACAGGGGGTATCCCTTGTCCCCAAGCAGCCAACCGCAATCCTGATTTAGGCCAGTGAAGAGGGCGGGCACACTGGTCTGGCACAGAAGAAAGGAATCAAGACTGCTGCCTGGGTATCTCGCATCAACTGCCAGGATTCGACACTGGTGGTCACACACGAGCTGCACGTTCAGCGAGTGGAAGCCCTTGTGGTTCACAAAGATCTCGGGGTGATGTTGTGGTGCCCTCAGCCCAACGTGTGTGCAGTCAATCGCACCCTGCACCCTCGGGAACCCTGCAATTCAGGCAAATCTGGCCTGCTGCTCCACCTGTTTATTGCTTGTCATCGGCAAGATGATGTACTGGACCCTTCTCCTGTACAGTGCATCTGTGACCTGCCGGATGCAACAATGTGCTGAGGATTGGGAGATGTTGCCAATGTCTGCAGTGGCAGACTGGAAAGACTCTGTGGCATTAAAATTCAATGCAATGGTGACCTTGGTCTCCACAGTGAGAGCAGTTCTGAGCCTTGTTTGAGGCTGCGGATCTTCTCGCGGGACAGTGCAGAGCTCCCTGAGTACTTCTTTCTGAAATCTTAGCCTTCGCAGGCATTGCTCATCACTGAACTGCAGGAAGGAGAGCTGAGGTCTGTAGACCCTTTGAGGATATGGCCTCCTCCCCTGGCAGCTGGATGTTGGCCATCTCCCTGGTCCCCCTCATTTTCGGGTGCTTCTGGAGGCTCTTGCTGCAAAGGCTCCTGGCCCAGTATGTGGTGGTGGGGGTGAGGGGGGGGGGGGGGCGGCGCGGGGGTCTTGGGGTCAGCGTACCTAACCTTCCTCCTGATGCCATCTCCCTCCTGGTCACCCTCTCTAGCTGCAGGTCAGTGCACATCTGCAGGCTCTTCTCTCTGTTGGGCAGCGTTAGCTGCTGCCTCCCTTACCCGCTGTCTCTCTGCACGATGCTGACAGCGACGCCTTCTGCTGCGTGCAGTCCTGCTTCTGACCAGCTGTTCCCCTGCCAACATTAATCCCATTTTAGGCTATACCCTGCCAAGCAGGTCTCTGGAGCCCAGATTGAGGCCTACAGGCCTCCACTAAAGAGTCAGACCTGAAAGTCCTCCAAAATCTCTCAAAACCCCTGAACAGCACTCAGCCAGTTCAATGGAGGCAAAAAATATAAACCAATCTTTCCGAAAAAAAGGACTGGATGATGGAAATAGTCGAATGGTGTTGTGTTTGTGGACTGACGCAAAAACCTCGCGGGGTCACTGCCGGAAGCAAACCTGCCTTTTTGTTGCTGAATATGGGTAATGTGCCCGCTTTTCAGTGGCCCCTTAAACTTCATTGAAAAGGGAATGAGATCATTATTTGAAAAGGAGGAATACTAGGCTTGCAGCAGGCAGCACAGGCCTGGAGGGTTGAATAGGTTCCTCCTGTGCTGTAATTACTGTCATACGAGACCCCCTCCTTTATTGTGCCGGAGCCAGGGAGTGGTTTAGAAATGTTGTTGTTGAGCTGAGTTTGTTATGATCTGCCCTGTGAGGAGTGCCCAAAAACTGAGCCCACTGCCCTTTGTGTGATCTCTCGGTTTGGTTTAAGTCGGTCACCTTCGCACAGAGTCCAAACGAGAGTGACAGGAGATGGGCAGCCTGACTGCAGCTTGTGCAGTGCAAAGCGATTCTGGCTCTAATTTCAGGGCGAATATCAGCGGGTTATAGGCAGGATATTGGAGCATTACACCTCTTCTACCAGTTAAATATAAACTATCAGTATTCCCACTAAGTTGTTGACCAGCCACATTCCTTTTCTAGCTCCCATGTTAGCTGACATTGTTAACGGTTCTCTCGCCTCAGGTATTGTCCGTCTTTCCATCAAATCTGCCGACATCACCCCTCTCCTCAAAAAAACATTCCTTGACCCCTCCGTCCTTGCAAGCTATCGCCCCATATCCAACCTCCGTTTCCTCTCCAAAGTCCTTGAACGTGTTGTTGCTTCCCAAATCCGTGCCCATCTTTCCCGCAATTTCATGTTTGAATCCTTCCAATCCGGTTTTCGTCCCTGCCACAGTACCGAAACGGCTCTCATCAAAGTCACAAATAACATCCTGTGTGAGTGTGACACAGGTAAACTATCCCTCCTCGTCCTTCTCGACCTGTCTGCAGCCTTTGACACGGTTGACCACTCCATCCTCCTCCAACACCTCTCCAGCTGGGTGGGACTGCACTCGCCTGGTTCCATTCTTATCCATCTAATCGTAGCCAGAGAATCTCCTGCAACGGCTTCTCTTCCCACCCCCCCATCGTTACCTCTGGTGTCTCCCAAGGATCAAGAAGCCATTGTTTTCGGTCCCCGTCACAAACTCCGTTCCCTAGTCACTGACCCCATCCCTCTTCCTAGCATCTGTCTGAGGCTGAACCAGACTGTTCGCAACCTTAGTGTTATATTTGACCCTGAAATGAGCTTCCGACCACATATCCGCAGCATAACTAAGACCACCTATTTCCACCTCTGTAACATCGCCCGTCTCTGCCCCTGCCTCAGCTCATCTGCTGCTGATACTCTTATCCATGCTTTTGTTACCTCTATTGACTATTCCAATGCACTCCTGGCTAGTCTCCCATTTCTACACGACGTGAACTTGAGGTTACCGAACTCGGCAGCCCATGTCCTAACTTGGACCAAATCCTGTTCATCCATCACCCCTGTGCTCGTTGACCAACATTGGCTCCCGGCTAAGCAACGTCTCAATTTTAAAATTCTCATCCTTGTTTTCAAATCACTAGTTGGACTCGCCCCGTCCTATCTCTGTAATCTCCTCCAGCCCCACAACTCCCCGAGATATCTGTGATCCTCTAATTCTGCCCTCTTGAGCATCCCTGATTATAATTGCTGAACCATTGATAGCTGTGCCTTCATTACCTAGACCCTAAACTCTGGAACTCCCTCCCTAAATCTCTCCACCTCGCTTTCCCCCTTTAATACGCTCCTTAAAACCTACCTCTTTGACCGAGCTTTTGGTCACCTGCCCTAATTTCTCCTGTGGCTTGGTGTCAAATTTTGTTTTAATACACTCCTGTGAAGCACCTTCGGAGGTTTTACGACGTTAAAAGCGCAACAAATACAAGTTGTTGTTGTATTACTGTTGGTTATGTGGGGAAACCTGAATGTTACCAGTGTTACTATTAGTTATCATTGCAGTTTCAGTGAGTTACCATTAGTTACTGGTGGAATCAAAGTTCCACCACTGCATTTAGCCAGGTTTGGTTCCCCTCTTCTCCACTTTGAATTTCCCCTCTTCCCCGCCTTTGGTTTCCCTTCTTCCAGATTTCCACTACCCTTTGTATGAAAAAGTATTTTATGATTTCACTGCTAAATGACCGAGCTCAAATTTTAAGATGATGTCCACTTGTTCGTGAATCCCCCAGCAGGGGAAATAATTTCTCTGTATCTACCCCCACTGAATTCCATTTATCAATTTAAAACACTTGATTAGATGACTCTTTTAGTGATTTGTGTAGCTGGACAGCTAAAGCCCTGTGCTTTTCCACAGTTCCTAGTCTCTCACCATTAAGAAAATAATTCAATTTGATTTCCTTAGATCCAAAGTGACTGACCTCACCACTCTGTCAGGAGACAGAAGCATGTGGGTGGAGCGACAGGGATGTAGGAGTGACAGGAGATGGGAGATTGAGGGTGGGGCTATCAGAGGGAGAGGAGATACTGAGGGCAGTAGATGGGGAACTGAGGGTGGGGCTATCAGAGGGAGAGGAGATAGTGAGGGCAGGAGATGGGGAACTGAGGGTGGGGCTATCAGAGGGAGAGGAGATATTGAGGGCAGTAGATGGGGAACTGAGGGTGGGGCTATCAGAGGGAGAGGAGATAGTGAGGGCAGGAGATGGGGAACTGAGGGTGGGGCTATCAGAGGGGAGAGGAGTTAGTGAGGGCAGTAGATGGGGAACTGAGGGTGGGGCTATCAGAGGGAGAGGAGATAGTGAGGGCAGGAGATGGGGAACTGAGGGTGGGGCTATCAGAGGGTGAGGAGATAGTGAGGGCAGGAGATGCGGAACTGAGGGTGGGGCTATCAGAGGGAGAGGAGATAGTGAGGGCAGGAGATGGGGAACTGAGGGTGGGGCTATCAGAGGGGAGAGGGAGATAGTGAGGGCAGTAGATGGGGAACTGAGGGTGGGGCTATCAGAGGGAGAGGAGATAGTGAGGGCAGGAGATGGGGAACTGAGGGTGGGGCTATCAGAGGGAGAGGAGATAGTGAGGGCAGGAGATGGGGAACTGAGGGTGGGGCTATCAGAGGGGAGAGGGAGATAGTGAGGGCAAGAGATGGGGAACTGAGGGTGGGGCTATCAGAGGGTGAGGAGATAGTGAGGGCAGGAGATGAGGAACTGAGGGTGGGGCTATCAGAGGGAGAGGAGATAGTGAGGGCAGGAGATGGGGAACTGAGGGTGGGGCTATCAGAGGGGAGAGGGAGATAGTGAGGGCAGGAGATGGCAGACTGAGGGTGGAGATATCAGAGGGAGAGGAGATAGTGAGGGCAGGAGATGGGGAACTGAGGGTGGGGCTATCAGAGGGAGAGGAGATAGTGAGGGCAGGAGATGGGGACTGAGGGTGGGGCTATCAGAGGGGAGAGGGAGATAGTGAGGGCAGGAGATGGGAGACTGAGGGTGGAGATATCAGAGGGAGAGGAGATAGTGAGGGCAGGAGATGGGGAACTGAGGGTGGGGCTATCAGAGGGAGAGGAGATAGTGAGGGCAGTAGATGGGGAACTGAGGGTGGGGCTATCAGAGGCAGAGGAGATAGTGAGGGCAGGAGATGGGGAACTGATGGTGGGGCTATCAGAGGGGAGAGGAGATAGTGAGGGCAGGAGATGGGGAACTGAGGGTGGGGCTATCAGAGGGAGAGGAGATAGTGAGGGCAGGAGATGGGGAACTGAGGGTGGGGCTATCAGAGGGAGAGGAGGTAGTGAGGGCAGGAGATGGGGAACTGAGGGTGGGGCTATCAGAGGGAGAGGAGATAGTGAGGGCAGGAGATGGGGAACTGAGGGTGGGGCTATCAGAGGGGAGAGGGAGATAGTGAGGGCAGGAGATGGGAGACTGAGGGTGGAGATATCAGAGGAAGAGGAGATAGTGAGGGCAGGAGATGGGGAACTGAGGGTGGGGCTATCAGAGGGAGAGGAGATAGTGAGGGCAGGAGATGGGGAACTGAGGGTGGGGCTATCAGAGGGTGAAGAGATAGTGAGGGCAGGAGATGAGGAACTAAGGGTGGGGCTATCAGAGGGTGAGGAGATAGTGAGGGTAGTAGATGGGGAACTGAGGGTGGGGCTATCAGAGGCTGAGGAGATAGTGAGGGCAGGAGATGGGGAACTGAGGGTGGGGCTATCAAAAGGGAGAGGAGATAGTGAGGGCAGGAGATGGGGAACTGAGGGTGGGGCTATGAGAGGGAGAGGAGATAGTGAGGGCAGGAGATGGGGAACTGAGGGTGGGGCTATCAGAGGGGAGTGGGAGATAGTGAGGGCAGGAGATGGGAGACTGAGGGTGGGGCTATCAGAGGGTGAGGAGATAGTGAGGGCAGGAGATGGGAGACTGAGGGTGGAGATATCAGAGGGAGAGGAGATAGTGAGGGCAGTAAATGGGGAACTGAGGGTGGGGCTATCAGAGGGAGAGGAGATAGTAAGGGCAGTAGATGGGGAACTGAAAGTGGGGCTATCAGAGGGAGACGAGATAGTGAGGGCAGGAGATGGGGAACTGAGGGTGGGGCTATCAGAGGGAGAGGAGATAGTGAGGGCAGTAGATGGGGAACTGAGGGTGGGGCTATCAGAGGGTTAGAGGAGATAGTGAGGGCAGGAGATGGGGAAATGAGGGTGGGGCTATCAGAGGGAGAGGAGATAGTGAGGGCAGAAGATGGGAGACTGAGGGTGGAGATATCAGAGGGTGAGGAGATAGTGAGGGCAGGAGATGGGAGACTGAGGGTGGAGATATCAGAGGGAGAGGAGATAGTGAGGGCAGTAAATGGGGAACTGAGGGTGGGGCTATCAGAGGGAGAGGAGATAGTAAGGGCAGTAGATGGGGAACTGAAAGTGGGGCTATCAGAGGGAGAGGAGATAGTGAGGGCAGGAGATGGGGAACTGAGGGTGGGGCTATCAGAGGGAGAGGAGATAGTGAGGGCAGTAGATGGGGAACTGAGGGTGGGGCTATCAGAGGGTTAGAGGAGATAGTGAGGGCAGGAGATGGGGAACTGAGGGTGGGGCTATCAGAGGGAGAGGAGATAGTGAGGGCAGAAGATGGGAGACTGAGGGTGGAGATATCAGAGGGAGAGGAGATAGTGAGGGCAGGAGATGGGGAACTGAGGGCGGGGCTATCAGAGGGAGAGGAGATAGTGAGGGCAGTAGATGGGGAACTGAGGTTGGGGCTATCAGAGGGAGAGGAGATAGTGAGGGCAGGAGATGGGGAACTGATGGTGGGGCTATCAGAGGGGAGAGGAGATAGTGAGGGCAGGAGATGGGGAACTGAGGGTGGGGCTATCAGAGGGAGAGGAGATAGTGAGGGCAGGAGATGGGGAACTGAGGGTGGGGCTATCAGAGGGAGAGGAGGTAGTGAGGGCAGGAGATGGGGAACTGAGGGTGGGGCTATCAGATGGAGAGGAGATAGTGAGGGCAGGAGATGGGGAACTGAGGGTGGGGCTATCAGAGGGGAGAGGGAGATAGTGAGGGCAGGAGATGGGAGACTGAGGGTGGAGATATCAGAGGAAGAGGAGATAGTGAGGGCAGGAGATGGGGAACTGAGGGTGGGGCTATCAGAGGGAGAGGAGATAGTGAGGGCAGGAGATGGGGAACTGAGGGTGGGGCTATCAGAGGGTAAGGAGATAGTGAGGGCAGGAGATGAGGAACTAAGGGTGGGGCTATCAGAGGGTGAGGAGATAGTGAGGGCAGTAGATGGGGAACTGAGGGTGGGGCTATCAGAGGCTGAGGAGATAGTGAGGGCAGGAGATGGGGAACTGAGGGTGGGGCTATGAGAGGGAGAGGAGATAGTGAGGGCAGGAGAAGGGGAACTGAGGGTGGGGCTATCAGAGGGGAGTGGGAGATAGTGAGGGCAGGAGATGGGAGACTGAGGGTGGAGATATCAGAGGGAGAGGAGATAGTGAGGGCAGGAGATGGGGAACTGAGGGTGGGGCTATCAGAGGGAGAGGAGATAGTGAGGGCAGGAGATGGGGAACTGAGGGTGGGGCTATCAGAGGGTGAGGAGATAGTGAGGGCAGGAGATGAGGAACTAAGGGTGGGGCTATCAGAGGGTGAGGAGATAGTGAGGGCAGTAGATGGGGAACTGAGGGTGGGGCTATCAGAGGGGAGAGGAGATAGTGAGGGCAGGAGATGGGGAACTGAGGGTGGGGCTATCAGAGGGAGAGGAGATAGTGAGGGCAGGAGATGGGGAACTGAGGGTGGGGCTATCAGAGGGAGAGGAGGTAGTGAGGGCAGGAGATGGGGAACTGAGGGTGGGGCTATCAGAGGGAGAGGAGATAGTGAGGGCACGAGATGGGGAACTGAGGGTGGGGCTATCAGAGGGGAGAGGAGTTAGTGAGGGCAGTAGATGGGGAACTGAGGGTGGGGCTATCAAAGGGAGAGGAGATAGTGAGGGCAGGAGATGGGGAACTGAGGGTGGGGGCTATCAGAGGGTGAGGAGATAGTGAGGGCAGGAGATGAGGAACTGAGGGTGGGGCTATCAGAGGGGAGAGGGAGATAGTGAGGGCAGTAGATGGGGAACTGAGGGTGGGGCTATCAGAGGGAGAGGAGATAGTGAGGGCAGGAGATGGGGAACTGAGGGTGGGGCTATCAGAGGGAGAGGAGATAGTGAGGGCAAGAGATGGGGAACTGAGGGTGGGGCTATCAGAGGGGAGAGGGAGATAGTGAGGGCAGGAGATGGGGAACTGAGGGTGGGGCTATCAGAGGGTGAGGAGATAGTGAGGGCAGGAGATGAGGAACTGAGGGTGGGGCTATCAGAGGGAGAGGAGATAGTGAGGGCAGGAGATGGGGAACTGAGGGTGGGGCTATCAGAGGGGAGAGGGAGATAGTGAGGACAGGAGATGGCAGACTGAGGGTGGGGCTATCAGAGGGTGAGGAGATAGTGAGGGCAGGAGATGGGAGACTGAGGGTGGAGATATCAGAGGGAGAGGAGATAGTGAGGGCAGGAGATGGGGAACTGAGGGCGGGGCTATCAGAGGGAGAGGAGATAGTGAGGGCAGTAGATGGGGAACTGAGGTTGGGGCTATCAGAGGGAGAGGAGATAGTGAGGGCAGGAGATGGGGAACTGATGGTGGGGCTATCAGAGGGGAGAGGAGATAGTGAGGGCAGGAGATGGGGAACTGAGGGTGGGGCTATCAGAGGGAGAGGAGATAGTGAGGGCAGGAGATGGGGAACTGAGGGTGGGGCTATCAGAGGGAGAGGAGGTAGTGAGGGCAGGAGATGGGGAACTGAGGGTGGGGCTATCAGAGGGAGAGGAGATAGTGAGGGCAGGAGATGGGGAACTGAGGGTGGGGCTATCAGAGGGGAGAGGGAGATAGTGAGGGCAGGAGATGGGAGACTGAGGGTGGAGATATCAGAGGAAGAGGAGATAGTGAGGGCAGGAGATGGGGAACTGAGGCTGGGGCTATCAGAGGGAGAGGAGATAGTGAGGGCAAGAGATGGGGAACTGAGGGTGGGGCTATCAGAGGGGAGAGGGAGATAGTGAGGGCAGGAGATGGGGAACTGAGGGTGGGGCTATCAGAGGGTGAGGAGATAGTGAGGGCAGGAGATGAGGAACTGAGGGTGGGGCTATCAGAGGGAGAGGAGATAGTGAGGGCAGGAGATGGGGAACTGAGGGTGGGGCTATCAGAGGGGAGAGGGAGATAGTGAGGACAGAAGATGGCAGACTGAGGGTGGAGATATCAGAGGGAGAGGAGATAGTGAGGGCAGGAGATGGGGAACTGAGGGTGGGGCTATCAGAGGGAGAGGAGATAGTGAGGGCAGGAGATGGGGACTGAGGGTGGGGCTATCAGAGGGGAGAGGGAGATAGTGAGGGCAGGAGATGGGAGACTGAGGGTGGAGATATCAGAGGGAGAGGAGATAGTGAGGGCAGGAGATGGGGAACTGAGGGTGGGGCTATCAGAGGGAGAGGAGATAGTGAGGGCAGTAGATGGGGAACTGAGGGTGGGGCCATCAGAGGGAGAGGAGATAGTGAGGGCAGGAGATGGGGAACTGATGGTGGGGCTATCAGAGGGGAGAGGAGATAGTGAGGGCAGGAGATGGGGAACTGAGGGTGGGGCTATCAGAGGGAGAGGAGATAGTGAGGGCAGGAGATGGGGAACTGAGGGTGGGGCTATCAGAGGGAGAGGAGGTAGTGAGGGCAGGAGATGGGGAACTGAGGGTGGGGCTATCAGAGGGAGAGGAGATAGTGAGGGCAGGAGATGGGGAACTGAGGGTGGGGCTATCAGAGGGGAGACGGAGATAGTGAGGGCAGGAGATGGGAGACTGAGGGTGGAGATATCAGAGGAAGAGGAGATAGTGAGGGCAGGAGATGGGGAAGTGAGGGTGGGGCTATCAGAGGGAGAGGAGATAGTGAGGGCAGGAGATGGGGAACTGAGGGTGGGGCTATCAGAGGGTGAAGAGATAGTGAGGGCAGGAGATGAGGAACTAAGGGTGGGGCTATCAGAGGGTGAGGAGATAGTGAGGGTAGTAGATGGGGAACTGAGGTGGGGCTATCAGAGGCTGAGGAGATAGTGAGGGCAGGAGATGGGGAACTGAGGGTGGGGCTATCAAAGGGGAGAGGAGATAGTGAGGGCAGGAGATGGGGAACTGAGGGTGGGGCTATGAGAGGGAGAGGAGATAGTGAGGGCAGGAGATGGGGAACTGAGGGTGGGGCTATCAGAGGGGAGTGGGAGATAGTGAGGGCAGGAGATGGGAGACTGAGGGTGGGGCTATCAGAGGGTGAGGAGATAGTGAGGGCAGGAGATGGGAGACTGAGGGTGGAGATATCAAAGGGAGAGGAGATAGTGAGGGCAGTAAATGGGGAACTGAGGGTGGGGCTATCAGAGGGAGAGGAGATAGTAAGGGCAGTAGATGGGGAACTGAGGGTGGGGCTATCAGAGGGAGAGGAGATAGTGAGGGCAGGAGATGGGGAACTGAGGGTGGGGCTATCAGAGGGAGAGGAGATAGTGAGGGCAGTAGATGGGGAACTGAGGGTGGGGCTATCAGAGGGGAGAGGAGATAGTGAGGGCAGGAGATGGGGAACTGAGGGTGGGGCTATCAGAGGGAGAGGAGATAGTGAGGGCAGGAAATGGGAGACTGAGGGTGGAGATATCAGAGGGAGAGGAGATAGTGAGGGCAGGAGATGGGGAACTGAGGGTGGGGCTATCAGAGGGAGAGGAGATAGTGAGGGCAGTAGATGGGGAACTGAGGTTGGGGCTATCAGAGGGAGAGGAGATAGTGAGGGCAGGAGATGGGGAACTGATGGTGGGGCTATCAGAGGGGAGAGGAGATAGTGAGGGCAGGAGATGGGGAACTGAGGGTGGGGCTATCAGAGGGAGAGGAGATAGTGAGGGCAGGAGAAGGGGAACTGAGGGTGAGGCTATCAGAGGGAGAGGAGGTAGTGAGGGCAGGAGATGGGGAACTGAGGGTGTGGCTATCAGAGGGAGAGGAGATAGTGAGGGCAGGAGATGGGGAACTGAGGGTGGGGCTATCAGAGGGGAGAGGGAGATAGTGAGGGCAGAAGATGGGAGACTGAGGGTGGAGATATCAGAGGAAGAGGAGATAGTGAGGGCAGGAGATGGGGAACTGAGGGTGGGGCTATCAGAGGGAGAGGAGATAGTGAGGGCAGGAGATGGGGAACTGAGGGTGGGGCTATCAGAGGGTGAGGAGATAGTGAGGGCAGGAGATGAGGAACTAAGGGTGGGGCTATCAGAGGGTGAGGAGATAGTGAGGGCAGTAGATGGGGAACTGAGGGTGGGGCTATCAGAGGGAGAGGAGATAGTGAGGGCAGGAGATGGGGAACTGAGGGTGGGGCTATCAGAGGGTGAAGAGATAGTGAGGGCAGGAGATGAGGAACTAAGGGTGGGGCTATCAGAGGGTGAGGAGATAGTGAGGGTAGTAGATGGGGAACTGAGGTGGGGCTATCAGAGGCTGAGGAGATAGTGAGGGCAGGAGATGGGGAACTGAGGGTGGGGCTATCAAAGGGGAGAGGAGATAGTGAGGGCAGGAGATGGGGAACTGAGGGTGGGGCTATGAGAGGGAGAGGAGATAGTGAGGGCAGGAGATGGGGAACTGAGGGTGGGGCTATCAGAGGGGAGTGGGAGATAGTGAGGGCAGGAGATGGGAGACTGAGGGTGGGGCTATCAGAGGGTGAGGAGATAGTGAGGGCAGGAGATGGGAGACTGAGGGTGGAGATATCAAAGGGAGAGGAGATAGTGAGGGCAGTAAATGGGGAACTGAGGGTGGGGCTATCAGAGGGAGAGGAGATAGTAAGGGCAGTAGATGGGGAACTGAGGGTGGGGCTATCAGAGGGAGAGGAGATAGTGAGGGCAGGAGATGGGGAACTGAGGGTGGGGCTATCAGAGGGAGAGGAGATAGTGAGGGCAGTAGATGGGGAACTGAGGGTGGGGCTATCAGAGGGGAGAGGAGATAGTGAGGGCAGGAGATGGGGAACTGAGGGTGGGGCTATCAGAGGGAGAGGAGATAGTGAGGGCAGGAAATGGGAGACTGAGGGTGGAGATATCAGAGGGAGAGGAGATAGTGAGGGCAGGAGATGGGGAACTGAGGGTGGGGCTATCAGAGGGAGAGGAGATAGTGAGGGCAGTAGATGGGGAACTGAGGTTGGGGCTGTGAGAGGGAGAGGAGATAGTGAGGGCAGAAGATGGGGAACTGAGGGTGGGGCTATCAGAGGGGAGTGGGAGATAGTGAGGGCAGGAGATGGGAGACTGAGGGTGGGGCTATCAGAGGGTGAGGAGACAGTGAGGGCAGGAGATGGGAGACTGAGGGTGGAGATATCAAAGGGAGAGGAGATAGTGAGGGCAGTAAATGGGGAACTGAGGGTGGGGCTATCAGAGGGAGAGGAGATAGTAAGGGCAGTAGATGGGGAACTGAGGGTGGGGCTATCAGAGGGAGAGGAGATAGTGAGGGCAGGAGATGGGGAACTGAGGGTGGGGCTATCAGAGGGAGAGGAGATAGTGAGGGCAGTAGATGGGGAACTGAGGGTGGGGCTATCAGAGGGGAGAGGAGATAGTGAGGGCAGGAGATGGGGAACTGAGGGTGGGGCTATCAGAGGGAGAGGTGATAGTGAGGGCAGGAGATGGGAGACTGAGGGTGGAGATATCAGAGGGAGAGGAGATAGTGAGGGCAGGAGATGGGGAACTGAGGGTGGGGCTATCAGAGGGAGAGGAGATAGTGAGGGCAGTAGATGGGGAACTGAGGTTGGGGCTATCAGAGGGAGAGGAGATAGTGAGGGCAGGAGATGGGGAACTGAGGGTGGGGCTATCAGAGGGGAGAGGAGATAGTGAGGGCAGGAGATGGGGAACTGAGGGTGGGGCTATCAGAGGGAGAGGAGATAGTGAGGGCAGGAGATGGGAAACTGAGGGTGAGGCTATCAGAGGGAGAGGAGGTAGTGAGGGCAGGAGATGGGGAACTGAGGGTGTGGCTATCAGAGGGAGAGGAGATAGTGAGGGCAGGAGATGGGGAACTGAGGGTGGGGCTATCAGAGGGAGAGGAGATAGTGAGGGCAGGAGATGGGGAACTGAGGGTGGGGCTATCAGAGGGAGAGGAGGTAGTGAGGGCAGGAGATGGGGAACTGAGGGTGGGGCTATCAGAGGGAGAGGAGATAGTGAGGGCAGGAGATGGGGAACTGAGGGTGGGGCTATCAGAGGGGAGACGGAGATAGTGAGGGCAGGAGATGGGAGACTGAGGGTGGAGATATCAGAGGAAGAGGAGATAGTGAGGGCAGGAGATGGGGAACTGAGGGTGGGGCTATCAGAGGGAGAGGAGATAGTGAGGGCAGGAGATGGGGAACTGAGGGTGGGGCTATCAGAGGGTGAAGAGATAGTGAGGGCAGGAGATGAGGAACTAAGGGTGGGGCTATCAGAGGGTGAGGAGATAGTGAGGGTAGTAGATGGGGAACTGAGGTGGGGCTATCAGAGGCTGAGGAGATAGTGAGGGCAGGAGATGGGGAACTGAGGGTGGGGCTATCAAAGGGGAGAGGAGATAGTGAGGGCAGGAGATGGGGAACTGAGGGTGGGGCTATGAGAGGGAGAGGAGATAGTGAGGGCAGGAGATGGGGAACTGAGGGTGGGGCTATCAGAGGGGAGTGGGAGATAGTGAGGGCAGGAGATGGGAGACTGAGGGTGGGGCTATCAGAGGGTGAGGAGATAGTGAGGGCAGGAGATGGGAGACTGAGGGTGGAGATATCAAAGGGAGAGGAGATAGTGAGGGCAGTAAATGGGGAACTGAGGGTGGGGCTATCAGAGGGAGAGGAGATAGTAAGGGCAGTAGATGGGGAACTGAGGGTGGGGCTATCAGAGGGAGAGGAGATAGTGAGGGCAGGAAATGGGAGACTGAGGGTGGAGATATCAGAGGGAGAGGAGATAGTGAGGGCAGGAGATGGGGAACTGAGGGTGGGGCTATCAGAGGGAGAGGAGATAGTGAGGGCAGTAGATGGGGAACTGAGGTTGGGGCTATCAGAGGGAGAGGAGATAGTGAGGGCAGGAGATGGGGAACTGATGGTGGGGCTATCAGAGGGGAGAGGAGATAGTGAGGGCAGGAGATGGGGAACTGAGGGTGGGGCTATCAGAGGGAGAGGAGATAGTGAGGGCAGGAGATGGGGAACTGAGGGTGAGGCTATCAGAGGGAGAGGAGGTAGTGAGGGCAGGAGATGGGGAACTGAGGGTGTGGCTATCAGAGGGAGAGGAGATAGTGAGGGCAGGAGATGGGGAACTGAGGGTGGGGCTATCAGAGGGGAGAGGGAGATAGTGAGGGCAGAAGATGGGAGACTGAGGGTGGAGATATCAGAGGAAGAGGAGATAGTGAGGGCAGGAGATGGGTAACTGAGGGTGGGGCTATCAGAGGGTGAGGAGATAGTGAGGGCAGGAGATGAGGAACTAAGGGTGGGGCTATCAGAGGTGAGGAGATAGTGAGGGCAGTAGATGGGGAACTGAGGGTGGGGCTATCAGAGGGAGAGGAGATAGTGAGGGCAGGAGATGGGGAACTGAGGGTGGGGCTATCAGAGGGTGAAGAGATAGTGAGGGCAGGAGATGAGGAACTAAGGGTGGGGCTATCAGAGGGTGAGGAGATAGTGAGGGTAGTAGATGGGGAACTGAGGTGGGGCTATCAGAGGCTGAGGAGATAGTGAGGGCAGGAGATGGGGAACTGAGGGTGGGGCTATCAAAGGGGAGAGGAGATAGTGAGGGCAGGAGATGGGGAACTGAGGGTGCGGCTATGAGAGGGAGAGGAGATAGTGAGGGCAGGAGATGGGGAACTGAGGGTGGGGCTATCAGAGGGGAGTGGGAGATAGTGAGGGCAGGAGATGGGAGACTGAGGGTGGGGCTATCAGAGGGTGAGGAGATAGTGAGGGCAGGAGATGGGAGACTGAGGGTGGAGATATCAAAGGGAGAGGAGATAGTGAGGGCAGTAAATGGGGAACTGAGGGTGGGGCTATCAGAGGGAGAGGAGATAGTAAGGGCAGTAGATGGGGAACTGAGGGTGGGGCTATCAGAGGGAGAGGAGATAGTGAGGGCAGGAGATGGGGAACTGAGGGTGGGGCTATCAGAGGGAGAGGAGATAGTGAGGGCAGTAGATGGGGAACTGAGGGTGGGGCTATCAGAGCGGAGAGGAGATAGTGAGGGCAGGAGATGGGGAACTGAGGGTGGGGCTATCAGAGGGAGAGGAGATAGTGAGGGCAGGAGATGGGAGACTGAGGGTGGAGATATCAGAGAGAGAGGAGATAGTGAGGGCAGGAGATGGGGAACTGAGGGTGGGGCTATCAGAGGGAGAGGAGATAGTGAGGGCAGTAGATGGGGAACTGAGGTTGGGGCTATCAGAGGGAGAGGAGATAGTGAGGGCAGGAGATGGGGAACTGAGGGTGGGGCTATCAGAGGGGAGACGGAGATAGTGAGGGCAGGAGATGGGAGACTGAGGGTGGAGATATCAGAGGAAGAGGAGATAGTGAGGGCAGGAGATGGGGAACTGAGGGTGGGGCTATCAGAGGGAGAGGAGATAGTGAGGGCAGGAGATGGGGAACTGAGGGTGGGGCTATCAGAGGGTGAAGAGATAGTGAGGGCAGGAGATGAGGAACTAAGGGTGGGGCTATCAGAGGGTGAGGAGATAGTGAGGGTAGTAGATGGGGAACTGAGGTGGGGCTATCAGAGGCTGAGGAGATAGTGAGGGCAGGAGATGGGGAACTGAGGGTGGGGCTATCAAAGGGGAGAGGAGATAGTGAGGGCAGGAGATGGGGAACTGAGGGTGGGGCTATGAGAGGGAGAGGAGATAGTGAGGGCAGGAGATGGGGAACTGAGGGTGGGGCTATCAGAGGGGAGTGGGAGATAGTGAGGGCAGGAGATGGGAGACTGAGGGTGGGGCTATCAGAGGGTGAGGAGATAGTGAGGGCAGGAGATGGGAGACTGAGGGTGGAGATATCAAAGGGAGAGGAGATAGTGAGGGCAGTAAATGGGGAACTGAGGGTGGGGCTATCAGAGGGAGAGGAGATAGTAAGGGCAGTAGATGGGGAACTGAGGGTGGGGCTATCAGAGGGAGAGGAGATAGTGAGGGCAGGAAATGGGAGACTGAGGGTGGAGATATCAGAGGGAGAGGAGATAGTGAGGGCAGGAGATGGGGAACTGAGGGTGGGGCTATCAGAGGGAGAGGAGATAGTGAGGGCAGTAGATGGGGAACTGAGGTTGGGGCTATCAGAGGGAGAGGAGATTGTGAGGGCAGGAGATGGGGAACTGATGGTGGGGCTATCAGAGGGGAGAGGAGATAGTGAGGGCAGGAGATGGGGAACTGAGGGTGGGGCTATCAGAGGGAGAGGAGATAGTGAGGGCAGGAGATGGGGAACTGAGGGTGAGGCTATCAGAGGGAGAGGAGGTAGTGAGGGCAGGAGATGGGGAACTGAGGGTGTGGCTATCAGAGGGAGAGGAGATAGTGAGGGCAGGAGATGGGGAACTGAGGGTGGGGCTATCAGAGGGGAGAGGGAGATAGTGAGGGCAGAAGATGGGAGACTGAGGGTGGAGATATCAGAGGAAGAGGAGATAGTGAGGGCAGGAGATGGGTAACTGAGGGTGGGGCTATCAGAGGGAGAGGAGATAGTGAGGGCAGGAGATGGGGAACTGAGGGTGGGGCTATCAGAGGGTGAGGAGATAGTGAGGGCAGGAGATGAGGAACTAAGGGTGGGGCTATCAGAGGGTGAGGAGATAGTGAGGGCAGTAGATGGGGAACTGAGGGTGGGGCTATCAGAGGGAGAGGAGATAGTGAGGGCAGGAGATGGGGAACTGAGGGTGGGGCTATCAGAGGGTGAAGAGATAGTGAGGGCAGGAGATGAGGAACTAAGGGTGGGGCTATCAGAGGGTGAGGAGATAGTGAGGGTAGTAGATGGGGAACTGAGGTGGGGCTATCAGAGGCTGAGGAGATAGTGAGGGCAGGAGATGGGGAACTGAGGGTGGGGCTATCAAAGGGGAGAGGAGATAGTGAGGGCAGGAGATGGGGAACTGAGGGTGGGGCTATGAGAGGGAGAGGAGATAGTGAGGGCAGGAGATGGGGAACTGAGGGTGGGGCTATCAGAGGGGAGTGGGAGATAGTGAGGGCAGGAGATGGGAGACTGAGGGTGGGGCTATCAGAGGGTGAGGAGATAGTGAGGGCAGGAGATGGGAGACTGAGGGTGGAGATATCAAAGGGAGAGGAGATAGTGAGGGCAGTAAATGGGGAACTGAGGGTGGGGCTATCAGAGGGAGAGGAGATAGTAAGGGCAGTAGATGGGGAACTGAGGGTGGGGCTATCAGAGGGAGAGGAGATAGTGAGGGCAGGAGATGGGGAACTGAGGGTGGGGCTATCAGAGGGAGAGGAGATAGTGAGGGCAGTAGATGGGGAACTGAGGGTGGGGCTATCAGAGGGGAGAGGAGATAGTGAGGGCAGGAGATGGGGAACTGAGGGTGGGGCTATCAGAGGGAGAGGAGATAGTGAGGGCAGGAGATGGGAGACTGAGGGTGGAGATATCAGAGAGAGAGGAGATAGTGAGGGCAGGAGATGGGGAACTGAGGGTGGGGCTATCAGAGGGAGAGGAGATAGTGAGGGCAGTAGATGGGGAACTGAGGTTGGGGCTATGAGAGGGAGAGGAGATAGTGAGGGCAGAAGATGGGGAACTGAGGGTGGGGCTATCAGAGGGGAGTGGGAGATAGTGAGGGCAGGAGATGGGAGACTGAGGGTGGGGCTATCAGAGGGTGAGGAGATAGTGAGGGCAGGAGATGGGAGACTGAGGGTGGAGATATCAAAGGGAGAGGAGATAGTGAGGGCAGTAAATGGGGAACTGAGGGTGGGGCTATCAGAGGGAGAGGAGATAGTAAGGGCAGTAGATGGGGAACTGAGGGTGGGGCTATCAGAGGGAGAGGAGATAGTGAGGGCAGGAGATGGGGAACTGAGGGTGGGGCTATCAGAGGGAGAGGAGATAGTGAGGGCAGTAGATGGGGAACTGAGGGTGGGGCTATCAGAGGGGAGAGGAGATAGTGAGGGCAGGAGATGGGGAACTGAGGGTGGGGCTATCAGAGGGAGAGGAGATAGTGAGGGCAGGAAATGGGAGACTGAGGGTGGAGATATCAGAGGGAGAGGAGATAGTGAGGGCAGGAGATGGGGAACTGAGGGTGGGGCTATCAGAGGGAGAGGAGATAGTGAGGGCAGTAGATGGGGAACTGAGGTTGGGGCTATCAGAGGGAGAGGAGATAGTGAGGGCAGGAGATGGGGAACTGATGGTGGGGCTATCAGAGGGGAGAGGAGATAGTGAGGGCAGGAGATGGGGAACTGAGGGTGGGGCTATCAGAGGGAGAGGAGATAGTGAGGGCAGGAGATGGGGAACTGAGGGTGAGGCTATCAGAGGGAGAGGAGGTAGTGAGGGCAGGAGATGGGGAACTGAGGGTGTGGCTATCAGAGGGAGAGGAGATAGTGAGGGCAGGAGATGGGGAACTGAGGGTGGGGCTATCAGAGGGGAGAGGGAGATAGTGAGGGCAGAAGATGGGAGACTGAGGGTGGAGATATCAGAGGGAGAGGAGATAGTGAGGGCAGGAGATGGGGAACTGAGGGTGGGGCTATCAGAGGGGAGACGGAGATAGTGAGGGCAGGAGATGGGAGACTGAGGGTGGAGATATCAGAGGAAGAGGAGATAGTGAGGGCAGGAGATGGGGAACTGAGGGTGTGGCTATCAGAGGGAGAGGAGATAGTGAGGGCAGGAGATGGGGAACTGAGGGTGGGGCTATCAGAGGGGAGAGGGAGATAGTGAGGGCAGAAGATGGGAGACTGAGGGTGGAGATATCAGAGGAAGAGGAGATAGTGAGGGCAGGAGATGGGGAACTGAGGGTGGGGCTATCAGAGGGAGAGGAGATAGTGAGGGCAGGAGATGGGGAACTGAGGGTGGGGCTATCAGAGGGTGAGGAGATAGTGAGGGCAGGAGATGAGGAACTAAGGGTGGGGCTATCAGAGGGTGAGGAGATAGTGAGGGCAGTAGATGGGGAACTGAGGGTGGGGCTATCAGAGGCTGAGGAGATAGTGAGGGCAGGAGATGGGGAACTGAGGTTGGGGCTATGAGAGGGAGAGGAGATAGTGAGGGCAGGAGAAGGGGAATTGAGGGTGGGGCTATCAGAGGGGAGTGGGAGATAGTGAGGGCAGGAGATGGGAGACTGAGGGTGGAGATATCAGAGGGAGAGGAGATAGTGAGGGCAGGAGATGGGGAACTGAGGGTGGGGCTATCAGAGGGAGAGGAGATAGTGAGGGCAGGAGATGGGGAGCTGAGGGTGGGGCTATCAGAGGGTGAGGAGATAGTGAGGGCAGGAGATGAGGAACTAAGGGTGGGGCTATCAGAGGGTGAGGAGATAGTGAGGGCAGTAGATGGGGAACTGAGGGTGGGGCTATCAGAGGGGAGAGCAGATAGTGAGGGCAGGAGATGGGGAACTGAGGGTGGGGCTATCAGAGGTTGAGGAGTTAGTGAGGGCAGGAGATGAGGAACTAAGGGTGGGGCTATCAGAGGGTGAGGAGATAGTGAGGGCAGTAGATGGGGAACTGAGGGTGGGGCTATCAGAGGGTGAGGAAATAGTGAGGGCAAGAGATGGGGAACTGAGGGTGGGGCTATCAGAGGGAGAGGAGATAGTGAGGGCAGGAGATGGGGAACTGAGGGTGTGGCTATCAGAGGGGAGAGGAGATAGCGAGGGTAATAATGTACTGACCATTTGGGCAGTCTATTTTTCATTCGACCTGGATTCCTTGCATTAGACACTGAAAAAGAATCCATCACTAATTGTGCATTAAGAATTGTACACTTCGTAATCGTTTGTATGCACTTAACTGTGTTATGTCATTGTATGTACCCTACAGATTGCGTTTTATTTTGTTGCTGGGTGTATACAACTGGTATAAGTGGGTTGTTACTGTGCATATGGGAAACTCCATAAACAAACATTGTACATGTGAAGTACATAGGGAGGGTACACATCACTAATAATATGGCCCCATCAAGCACCATTGGCACTCACTGCAATTTTTTTCATTTTAGCAATGTGAGTGTCACTGGCCGGCATTTATTGCCCATCCCTAATTGATCTTGAGAAGGTGGTGGTGAGCACCTTGAGCTGCAGTCCCGTGTGGTGAAGGTGCTCCTACAGTGCTGTTAGGGAGTGAGTTCCAGAATTTTGACCCAACGACGATGAAGCCATAGCAATATTTTTCCAAAATCAGGATGGTGTGTGACTTGGAGAGGAGCTTGGAGGTGGTGGTGTTCCCATGCGCTTGCTGCCCTTGTCCTTCTAGGGGCTAGAGGCTGTGGGTTCGGGAAATGCTGCAGTGCATTTTGTAGATGGCACACACTGCAGGCATGGTGCGCCGGTGGCAGTGAATATTTAATGTGGTGGATGGGGAGCCGATCAACTGTATTGTTTTGTCCTGGATGGTGTCAAACTTCTTGAGTGTTGTTGGAGCTGCACCCATCCAGGCAAGTGGAGAGTATTCCATCACATGACTTGTGCCTTGTAGGTGGAAAGGCTTTGGGGGTCAGGAGGTGAACTACTCCCTACAAAATACCCAGCCTCTGACTCGCTCTAGTAGCCACAACATTTATATGGCTGGTCAATGGCAACCCTCCAGGATGTTAATGATGGGGACTCTGGAATTACATAGGATTACATAGTTTTTATAGCATAGAAACAGGCCATTTGGCCCAAGAGTTTGATGCCAGTGTTTATGCTCCACATGACTCTACTCCTACATTACTTCATCTCACCCTATCAACATATCGGAATTGGCCTTCTCAAGAGAAAAGAGCTTCAGCTCGTTCAGTCTTTCCTGATAGTTATATCCGCTCAATTCTGGTATCATCCTTGTAAACCCTTTCTGCACTTTCTCCAATGCTTCCATATCCTGCATGTAATATGGAGACCAGAACTGTGCACTGTACTCCTAGTGTGGTCTAACCAGTTTCTATATTAGTTTAACATAACGTCTCTGCTTCTTTGAACTCTAGAATTGAACCCCTGTGTTTTATTACTCTGTTAGCCTGTCTTGCTACTTTTAATGGACTTTGCTCCTCCACTCCATTTAGACTCTTATTGTTCAAGGACTATGTGACCTCCTTATTCCTCCTACCAAAATGCACCATCTCACACTAATGTATATTGAAATTCATTTGCCATTAGTAATAAATAATTGGGAGTTCGTTACCGGCAGGAATCTAATGGAGAGTTTCGGTTGGTTTATGTATAGAGTACCCGATACCTGGGAGGGAGTTACAGGCTAGAATCTAATCAAGACTTTCGGTTGGTTTACGTATAGAGTAACCGATACCCGGTCGGGAGTTACAGGCTGGAATCTAATGGAGAGTTTTGGTTGGTTTATGTATAGAGTAACTGATACCTGGGATGGAGTTACAGGCTGGAATCTAATCAAGAGGAACATAACATAAGAAATAGGAGCAGGTGTAGGCTATATTACACAAAGGCTTACATAGGGTATACAACACAGAAACAGGCCATTCGGCCCAATCAGTCCATGCCGGTGTTTATGCTTCACTCAAGCTGCCTCCCGGCCAGGGACTTGAGCACAAAAATCTAGGCTGACTCTCCAGTGCGGTGCTGAGGGAGTGCTGCACTGTCGGAGGTGCCATCTTTCAGATGAGATGCTAAACCAAGGTCCCATCTGCTCTCTGAGGTGGATGTAAAAGATCCCACGGCACTATTTCGAAGAAGAGCAGGGGAGTTATCCTGGCCAATATTTATCCCTCAATCAACATAACAAAAGCAGTGTATCTGGTCATTATTACATTACTGTTTGTGGGAGCTTGCTGTGCACAAATTGGCTGCCGGGTTTCCCACATTACTCTCCAAAAGTATTCGAAAGTGCTTTGAGACGTCCGGTGGTCAGGAAAGGCACTACATTAATTCTAGTCTTTTATTCCCTTCTCCCTCAAATGTCGAGCCTTCCTTTAAATGCATCGATACTATTCGCTTCAACCACTCTGTGGTAGCGAGCTCCATATTCTCACCACTCTTTGGGTAAAGAAGTTTCTTCTGAATTCCCGATTGGATTTCTTCGTGACTATCTTATATTGATGGCCACTATTTATGCTCTTCCCCATAAGTGGAAACATTCTCTCTGTATCCACTCTATCAAAACCTTCCATAATTTTAAAGACCTCAATTAGGGCACCCCCTCAATCTTTTTTCAAGAAAAAAGAGTCCCAGCATGTTCATCCTTTCCTGATATGTATACCCTCGCATTTCTGGTATCATAGAATCATAGAAATTTACAGCACGGTAGGAGGCCATTTCAGCCCATCGTGTCCACAGCGGCCAACAAAGAGCTACCCAGCCTAATCCCACTTTGCAGCACCTGATCCGTAGCCCTATAGGTTATGGCACTTTAAGTGCACATCTAAATATTTTTTAAATGTAGTGAGGGTTTCTGCCTCTACCACCCTTTCAGGCAGTGAGTTCCAGACCCCACCACCTTCTGGGTGAAGAAATTTCCCCTCAAATCCCCTCTAAACCTTCTACCAATTACTTTAAATCTATGCCCCCTGGTTGTTGACCCCTCTGCCAAGGGAAATAGGTCCGTCCTATCCACTCTGTCTAGGCCCCCCATAATTTTATACACCTCAATAAGGTCTTCCCATCAACCTCCTCTGTTCCAAAGAAAACAAACCCAGTCCATACAATCTTTCTTCACAGCTAAAATTCTCCAGTCCAGTCAACATCCTCGTAAATCTTTGTATCCTCTCCAATGCAGTCACATCTTTCCTGTAATGAGATGACCAGAACTACATGCAGTACTCTAGCTGTGGCCTAACTAGTGTTTTATACAGTTTAAGCATAATCTCCCTGCTCTTATGTTCTATGCCTCGGCTAATAAAGGCCAATCTTCCGTATGCCTTCTTAATCTACATGGCCTAAAGTATATGGATTTTAGCCAAGCTTTTGATAAGGTCCCACATGGCAGACTGGTCACGAAAGTAAAAGCCCATGGGATCCGAGGCAAAGTGGCAAGTTGGATCCAAAATTGGTTCAGAGGCAGGAAGCAAAGGGTAATGGTTGATGGGTGTTTTTGTGACTGGAAGGCTGTTTCCAGTGGGGTTCCGCAGGGCTCAGTACTCTCTCAGAGGGTGGTGAATCTTTGGAATTCTCTACCCAAGAGAGCTGTGGAGGCTGGGTCATTGAATATATTTAAGATTTTTGAATGATAAGGGAGTCAAGGGTTATGGGGAGCGGGCAGGAAGTGGAGTTGAGGCCAAGATCAGATCAACCACGATCTTCTTGAATGGCGGAGCAGACTCGAGGGGCTAAATGGCCGACTCCTGCTCCTATTTTATATATTCTCTCCCTCAAATCTGCCGTCATCACCCCTCTCAATAAAATCCTCGATCCCTCCGTCCTTGCAAACTACCACCCAATCTTCAACCTCCCTTTCCTCTCCAACGTCCTTGAATGTTATATTGCCTCCCAAATCCGTGCCCATCTTTCCCGCAATTCCATGTTTGAATCCCTCCAATCCGGTTTCCGTCGCTGCCACAGTACCGAAACATAAGAACATAAGAACATAAGAATTAGGAACAGGAGTAGGCCATCTAGCTCCTCGAGCCTGTTCCGCCATTCAACAAGATCATGGCTGATCTGGCCGTGGACTCAGCTCCACTTACCCGTCTGCTCCCCGTAACCCTTAATTCCCTTATTGGTTAAAAATCTATCTATCTGTGATTTGAATACATTCAATGAGCTAGCCTCAACTGCTTCCTTGGGCAGAGAATTCCACAGATTCACAATCCTCTGGGAGAAGAAATTCCTTCTCAACTCGATTTTTAATTGGCTCCCCGTATTTTGAGGCTGTGCCCCCTCGTTCTAGTCTCCCCGACCAGTGGAAACAACCTCTCTGCCTCTATCTTGTCTATTCCTTTCATTATTTTAAATGTTTCTATAAGATCACCCCTCATCCTTCTGAACTCCAACGAGTAAAGACCCAGTCTACTCAATCTATCATCATAAGATAACCCCCTCATCTCCGGAATCAGCCTAGTGAATTGTCTCGGTACACCTTCCAAAGCCAGTATATCCTTCCTTAAGTAAGGTGACCAAAACTGCACGCAGTACTCCAGGTGCGGCCTCACCAATACCCTGTACAGTTGCAGCAGGACCTCCCTGCTTTTGTACTCCATCCCTCTCGCAATGAAGGCCAACATTCCATCGCCTTCCTGATTACCTGCTGCACCTGCAAACTAACTTTTTGGGATTCATGCACAAGGACCCCCATGTTGTAATTTCTCCCCATTCAAATAATATTCCCTTTTACTGTTTTTTCCAAGGTGGATGATTTCACATTTTCCGACATTGTATTCCATCTGCCAAACCTTAGCCCATTCGCTTAACCTATCTAAATCTCTTTGCAGCCTCTCTGTGTCCTCGACACAACCCGCTTTCCCACTAATCTTTGTGTCATTTGCAAATTTTGTGACACTACACTACACTACATGGCTCTCATCAAAGTTACAAATGACATCCTTTGTGCCTGTGAGAAAGGTAAACTCTCCTTCCTTGTCGTTCTCGACCTGTCTGCAGCCTTTGACATGGTTGACCACTCCATCCTCCTCCAACACCTCTCCACCATCGTCCAGCTGGGTGGGACTGCACTCGCCTGGTTCCATTCTTATCCATCTAATCGTAGCCAGAGAATCTCCTGCAATGGCTTCTCTTCCCACTCCCGCATCGTTACCTCTGGTGTCTCCCAAGGATCTATCCTTGGCCCCTCCTATTTCTCATCTACATGTTGCCCCTTGGTGACATCATCCGGAAACACAGCGTCAGTTTCCACATGTACACTGATAACACCCAGCTCTACCTCACCCCCACTTCTCTCAACCCTCCACGGTCTCTAAACTGTCAGACTGCTCGTCCGACATCCAGTACTGGGTGAGCAGAAATTATCTCCAATTAAATATTGGGAAGACCGAAGCCATTGTTTTCAGTCCCTGCCACAAACTCGTTCCCTAGCCACTGACTCCATCCCTCTCCCCAACTTCTGTCTGAGGCTGAACCAGACTGTTCGCAACCTTGGTGTCATATTTGACCCTGAAATCAGCTTTCGACCACATAGCCGCAGCATAACTAAGACCACCTATTTCCACGTCCATAATATCGCCTGTCTCCGCCCTTGCCTCAGCTCATCTACCTTAACTCTAGACTTCACTATTCCAACGCACTCCTGGCTGTTCTCCCACATTCTACCCTATGTAAACTACAGGTGATCCAAAACACGGCTGCCCGTGTCATAACTCGCACCAAGTCCTGCTCACCCATCACCCCTGTGCTTGCATTGACCCCCGGTTAAGCAACGCCTCGATTTCAAAATTCTCCTCCTTGTTTTCAAAATCCCTCCATTCCTCGCCCCTCCCTATATCGCTAATCTCCAATCCCACAAATCCCTGAGCTGTCTGTGCTCCTCTAATTTTGCTCTCTTGAGCATCCTTGATTATAATCGCACAACCATTGGAGGCTGTGCCTGGGCCCCAAGGTCTGGAACTCCCTGCCTAAACTTCTCTACCTCTCTTTGCTCCTTCAAGATGCTCCTTAAAACCTACCTCTTTGATCAAGTTACTGTTATATTTCTCCTTATGCAGCTCAGTTTTTTAAAATCTCCTCATACTCCTGTGAATCACCTTGGGACATTTCACTATGTTAAAGGCGTTATATAAATACAAGTAGTTGTTGTTGTGAATAGCTACTGCTTACCCATACTCTCTGCTTTCTGTCTTGAGGCCAGCTAGCAATCCATTCTGCTACTTGTCCCCTGACTCTGCATTCTGTGACCTTGTTCATCAGTCTATTATGGGGGACGTTATCAAAAGGCCTGTTGAAAATCTAGATAAATTATATCTACTGCATTACCATTGTCTACTCTCTCTCTCACCTCTTGAAAAAACTCAATGAGTTTGGTCAAGCAAGACTTTCCTTTTGAAATCCATACTGACTTCGTTATTATATTTTTGGTTTCTAGATGTTCTTCTATTTTCTCCTTTAGTAGGGATTCCATTATTTTCCCTACCCCCGATGTTAAGCTGACTGGTCTATAATTCCCTGGACATGTCCTATCCCCCTTCTTACTTATAGGTATTACGTTAGCTATCCACCAGTCCTCTGGCACTAACCTTTTTCTAATGAGAGCCTCCACTATATCTGCCCTAGATTCTTTTAAAATGCATGGATACAATCTGTTATGTATGTAAACATTACCAATGTGTAAGACTTGCCACCAGGGAGTGCACCTGTGGGAGACAAAAGGGTTACCTGCACACCCCGGGCAAGCAGGTATAAAAGACAGTCTACCACGCTGCCTCCTCACTCTGGAGTTACAATAAAGAGACCAAGGTCACAACAGTTTGAGCTTACAATATACAGTCTTGTGGAGTTATTCTAAACGTAACAATTGGCGACGAGTAACAGATCACGAACTTTCACGCAGTTATGGCTGCCGTTGGTATTCTTGATTTGTTGAGAGTGATGATTGGGAAGCCTTTGTTGAGCGCCTTGACCAGTACTTCGTGGCCAATGAGCTGGAAAAGGCAGAAACCGCGGACAAGCGCAGGGCGATTCTCCTCACTGCTTGCGGGTCCACGATATATGGTCTCATCAAAAATCTGCGAGCACCGACGAAACCAACGGAGAAGACATATGAAGAGTTGTGCATGCTGGTTCGGGAACACCTCAAGCACCACCGTTCCGAGGGTCAGAACGTCCGAAGGCAAAGCTTCTTAGGTCGCTGACCTAAGACCCCTTGCGGGACCGTGCGTATTTGCTGGATTTTTAGGGGAAGTGTTGTGGGAAGTTTTTCGTGCTTGGAATCGGCCACGAGGTCATTCTTCGCAAACTGCTGTCTGCCGAATCCCTAGATCTGAGCAAGGCCATCACGATATCCCAGGCTTTCATGTCCACAAACGACAACACTAAATAGATATCATTGCAGCAACGAAGCTCACCGGTAAGTACTGTGCATAAAATAATGCCTTCAGCAGGCAGAACTGTACATGGCAGGGCCTACACGCCCGCAGAGGCCAGACCTAGGATGACTCAGTCCGCCGTGGGGCATGAACACGAACCCATTAGCACCATGTTGGCGCTGCGAGGGTAATCATCGGGCCCATCAATGTCGATTCAAGCACTACGTGTGCAAGGGCTGTGGAACAATGGGGCACCTCCAGCGAATGTGCAGACGTGCTGCGACTCACCACGTGGCAGAGTCGGCAGAAGATGAGCGATCCGGCGTGGATCACACTGAACGAGTAAGAGAGGCAACTCAACCTGGGGGTGAAGAGGAAGTGTATGGGGTACATACCTTCACCACCAACGATAATGTTGAAAGTCAAATTAAATAGCATTCCAGTCTCTTTGGAATTGGACACGGGGGTGAGTCAGTCAATTATGAGCCAGAAAGCTTTTGCAAAACTGTGGGGCAACAAGGCACAAAGGCCAAAACTAAGTCCTATCCACACCAAACTGTGCACTTATACCAAAGAGCTCATACCAGTCATTGGCAGTGCGGCAGGGGAGGTATCATACGATGGAGCTGTGCATGATTTACCACTATGGATTGTACCAGGCGATGGCCCAACACTGTTCAGCAGAAGCTGGCTAGGAACTGGGACGACATTAAAGCACTGTCTTCGGAGGATCACGCCTCATGCACCCAAGTGCGAAACAAATTCCCGTTATTATTCGAGCCAGGCATCGGCAAATTCACAAAAGCCAAAGTGCAGATCCATCAAGTCCCTGATGCACGACCCATTCATCACAAGGCCCGAGCGGTTCCATACATGATGCAAGAGAAAGCTGAGTATCCAGTTGGCCTGACTTCAACGAGAGGGGATTATATCGCCTGTCGAGTTCAACGAGTGGGCCAATCCAATTGTTCCGGTGTTGAAGAGCGATGGGATGGCCAGAATCTGTGGGGACTACAAGGTAATGATCAACCAAGTCTCGTTACAGGACCAGTGCCCACTACCCAAAGCGAATGACCTCTTTGCAACGTTAGCAGGGGGAAGTCGTTCACTAAGCTGGATCTTACCTCTGGTTACATGACACAGGAGCTGGCTGAACATTCGAAAAATTGACGTGCATATACCACAGACAACACTTTGGGATTCGTTCGGCGTCGGCCATCTGCCAGGGGTACATGGAGAATCTGCTGAAATTGGTTCAGTGCACTTGGTGTTCCAAGACAACATCTTGATCACTGGCCGCAACACCATTGAACATTTGCACAACCTGGAAAAGGTTACCAAGTGACTGGACAGTGTGACACCAGTCTGGGACTGACAGATACTGTAAATAGACATCAGTCTGGGACTGAAACTGTGAATTGACACCCTTCTCGGACAGACACTGTAAATAGACACCATTCTGGGACTGACAGGCACTGTAAATAGACATCAGTCTGGGACTGAAACTGTGAATTGACACCCTTCTCGGACAGACACTGCAAATAGACATCAGTCTGGGACTGACAGACACTGTAAATAGACACCAGTCATGGACAAACAGGCACTGTAAATAGACACCAGTCTGGGACTGACAGACACTGTGAATAGACACCAGTCTGGGACTGACACGTAAATAGACACCAATCTGGGACTGACAGACGTTGCAAATCGACACCAGTCTGGGACTAACAGAAACTGTAAATAGACACTAGTCCTGGACTGACAGACAATGTAAATAGACACTAGTCTGGGACTGACACATACTGTAAATAAACACCAGTCTGGGACTGACAGACACTGTAACTAGACACCAGTCTGGGACAGACAGGCACTGTAAATAGACACCAGTTTCGGACTGACAGACACTGTAAATAGACACCAGTCTGGCACTGACAGACACTGTAAATAGACACCAGTCTGGGACTGACAGACGCTGTAAATAGACACCAGTCTGGGAATGACAGACGCTGTAAATAGACACCAGTCTGCGACTGACAGACGCTGTAAATAGACACCAGTCTGGGACTGACAGACGCTGTAAATAGACACCAATCTGGGACTGACAGACCTTGCAAATAGACACCAGTCTGGGACAGACAGATACTGTAAATAGACATCAGTCTGGGATTGACAGATACGGTAAATATGCACCAGTCTGGGACCGAATGAGACTGTAAATAGACACCAGTCTAGGAATGACAGAAACTCTAAATTGACACCATTCTGGGACTGGCAGACACTGCAAATAGACACCAGTCCTGGACTGACAGGCACTGTGAAGAGACACCAGTCTGGGACAGACAGGCACTGTAAATAGACACCAGTCTCGGACTGACAGACACTGTAAATAGACACCAATCTGGGACTGACAGACCTTGCAAATAGACACCAGTCTGGGACAGACAGATACTGTAAATAGACATCAGTCTGTGATTGACAGATACGGTAAATATGCACCAGTCTGGGACCGAATGAGACTGTAAATAGACACCAGTCTAGGAATGACAGAAACTCTAAATAGATACCATTCTGGGACTGGCAGACACTGCAAATAGATACCAGTCCTGGACTGACAGGCACTGTGAATAGACACCAGTCTGGGACTGACAGACCTTGCAAATAGACACCAGTCTTGGACTGACAGACATTGTAAATAGACACCAGTCTGGGACTGACAGATGCTCTAAATAGACACCAGTCTGGCACTGACAGACACTGTAAATAGACACCAATCTGGGACTGACAGACATTGTAAATAGACACCAGTGCGGGACTGACAGACACTTTAAGTAGACACTAATCTGGGACAGACACGTAAATAGACATCGGTCTGGGACTGACAGACATTGAAAATAGACACCACTCTGGGACAGACAGATACTGTAAATAGACATCAGTCTGGGATTGACAGACACTGTAAATAGATACCAGTCTCGGACTGACAGACACTGTAAATAGACACCAGTCTGGCACTGACAGACACTGTAAATAGACACCAGTCTGGGACTGACAGACACTGTAAATAGACACCAATCTGGGACAGACACATAAATAGACATCGGTCTGGGACTGACAGACATTGTAAATAGACACCATTCTGGGACAGGCAGACATGTAAATAGACACCAGTCATGGACTGACAGACACTGTGAATAGACACCAGTCTGGGACTGACATGTAAATAGACACCAATCTGGGTCTGACAGACGTTGCAAATCGACACCAGTCTGGGACCAACAGAAACTGTAAATAGACACCAGTCCTGGACTGACAGACAATGTAAATAGACACCAGTCTGGGACTGACACATACTGTAAATAAACACCAGTCTGGGACTGACAGACACTGTAACTAGACACCAGTCTGGGACAGACAGGCACTGTAAATAGACACCAGTCTCGGACTGACAGACACTGTAAATAGACACCAGTCTGGCACTGACAGACACTGTAAATAGACACCAGTCTGGGACTGACAGACGCTGTAAATAGACACCAGTCTGGGACTGACAGACGCTGTAAATAGACATCAGTCTGGGACTGACAGACGCTGTAAATAGACACCAATCTGGGACTGACAGACCTTGCAAATAGACACCAGTCCGGGACAGACAGATACTGTAAATAGACATCAGTCTGGGATTGACAGATACGGTAAATATGCACCAGTCTGGGACCGAATGAGACTGTAAATAGACACCAGTCTAGGAATGACAGAAACTCTAAATAGACACGATTCTGGGACTGGCAGACACTGCAAATAGACACCAGTCCTGGATTGACAGGCACTGTGAATAGACACCAGTCTGGGACAGACAGGCACTGTAAATAGACACCAGTCTCTGACTGACAGACACTGTAAATAGACACCAATCTGGGACTGACAGACCTTGCAAATAGACACCAGTCTGGGACAGACAGATACTGTAAATAGACATCAGTCTGTGATTGACAGATACGGTAAATATGCACCAGTCTGGGACCGAATGCGACTGTAAATAGACACCAGTCTAGGAATGACAGAAACTCTAAATAGACACCATTCTGGGACTGGCAGACACTGCAAATAGACACCAGTCCTGGACTGACAGGCACTGTGAAGAGACACCAGTCTGGGACAGACAGGCACTGTAAATAGACACCAGTCTCGGACTGACAGACACTGTAAATAGACACCAATCTGGGACTGACAGACCTTGCAAATAGACACCAGTCTGGGACAGACAGATACTGTAAATAGACATCAGTCTGTGATTGACAGATACGGTAAATATGCACCAGTCTGGGACTGAATGAGACTGTAAATAGACACCAGTCTAGGAATGACAGAAACTCTAAATAGATACCATTCTGGGACTGGCAGACACTGCAAATAGATACCAGTCCTGGACTGACAGGCACTGTGAATAGACACCAGTCTGGGACTGACAGATGCTGTAAATAGACACCAGTCTTGGACTGACAGACATTGTAAATAGACACCAGTCTGGGACTGACAGATGCTCTAAATAGACACCAGTCTGGCACTGACAGACACTGTAAATAGACACCAATCTGGGACTGACAGACATTGTAAATAGACACCAGTGCGGGACTGACAGACACTTTAAGTAGACACTAATCTGGGACAGACACGTAAATAGACATCGGTCTGGGACTGACAGACATTGAAAATAGACACCAGTCTGGGACAGACAGATACTGTAAATAGACATCAGTCTGGGATTGACAGACACTGTAAATAGATACCAGTCTCGGACTGACAGACACTGTAAATAGACACCAGTCATGGACTGACAGACACTGTGAATAGACACCAGTCTGGGACTGACATGTAAATAGACACCAATCTGGGTCTGACAGACGTTGCAAATCGACACCAGTCTGGGACCAACAGAAACTGTAAATAGACACCAGTCCTGGACTGACAGAAACTCTAAATAGACACCATTCTGGGACTGGCAGACACTGCAAATAGACACCAGTCTCGGACTGACAGACGTTGCAAATAGACACCAGTCTGGGACTGACAGACATTGTAAATAGACACCAGTGCGGGACTGACAGACACAGTAAATAGACACCAGTCTAGGAATGACAGACACTGTGAATAGACACCAGTCTGGGACAGGCAGACACTGTAAATAGACACTAATCTGGGACTGACAGACCTTGCAAATAGACACCAGTCTGGGACAGACAGATACTGTAAATAGACATCAGTCTGGTATTGACAGACACTGTAAATACATACCAGTCTGGGACAGGCAGACACTGTAAATAGACACTAATCTGGGACTGACAGACCTTGCAAATAGACACCAGTCTGGGACAGACAGATACTGTAAATAGACATCAGTCTGGGATTGACAGACACTGTAAATAGATACCAGTCTCGGACTGACAGACACTGTAAATAGACACCAGTCTGGCACTGACAGACACTGTAAATAGACACCAGTCTGGGACTGACAGACGCTGTAAATAGACACCAGTCTGGGACTGACAGATGCTGTAAATAGACACCAGTCTGGGACTGACAGACGCTGTAAATAGACACAAGTCTGGCACTGACAGACACTGTAAATAGACACCAATCTGGGACTGACAGACATTGTAAATAGACACCAGTGCGGGACTCACAGACACTTTAAGTAGACACCAATCTGGGACAGACACGTAAATAGACATCGGTCTGGGACTGACAGACATTGTAAATAGACACCAGTATGTCACTGACAGACACTGTAAATAGACAGCAGTCTAGGAATGACAGACACTCTAAATAGACACTATTCTGGGACAGGCAGACACTGTAAATAGACACCAGTCCTGGACTGACAGGCACTGTGAATAGACACCAGTCTGGGACAGGCAGACACTGTAAATAGACACTGATCTGGGACTGACAGACCTTGCAAATAGACACCAGTCTGGGACAGACAGATAATGTAAATAATAATGTAAATAGACATCAGTCTGGGATTGACAGATACGGTAAATATGCAGCAGTCTGGGACCGAATGAGACTGTAAATAGACACCAGTCTAGGAATGACAGAAACTCTGAATAGACACCATTCTGGGACTGGCAGACACTGCAAATAGACACCAGTCCTGGACTGACAGGCACTGTGAATAGACACCAGTCTGGGACAGGCAGACACTGTAAATAGAAACCAGTCTGGGACTGACAGACACTAAATAGACACCAGTCCTGGACAAATAGGCACTGTAAATAGACACCAGTCTGGGACTGACAGACACTGTAAATAGACACAAATCTGGGACTGAACCACACTGAAAAAAGACACCAGTCTCGGACTAACAGACACTGTAAATAGAAACCAGTCTGGGACTGACAGACACTAAATAGAAACCAGTCCTGGACAAACAGGCACTGTAAATAGACACCAGTCTGGGACTGACAGACACTGTAAATAGACACCAGTCATGGACAAACAGACACTGTCAATAGACACCAGTCAGTGACTGACAGACACTGTAAATAGACACCAGTCTGTGACAGACGGACACTGTAAATAGACACCAATCTGGGACTGAACCACACTGATAAAAGACACCAGTCTGGGACTGACAGGCACTGTAAATAGACACCAGTCTGGGAGTGACTGACACTGTAAAAAGACACCTGTCCTGGACAGGCAGTGACTGTACATAGACACCAGTCTGGGACTGACAGACACTGTCAATAGACATCAGTCTGGGATTGACAGACACTGTAAATAGATACCAGTCTCGGACTGACAGACACTGTAAATAGACACCAGTCTGGCACTGACAGACACTGTAAATAGACACCAGTCTGGGACTGACAGACACTGTAAATAGACACCAATCTGGGACAGACACATAAATAGTCATCGGTCTGGGACTGACAGACATTGTAAATAGACACCATTCTGGGACAGGCAGACACGTAAATAGACACCAGTCATGGACAAACAGGCACTGTAAATAGACACCAGTCTGGGACCAACAGAAACTGTAAATAGACACCAGTCCTGGACTGACAGACAATGTAAATAGACACCAGTCTGGGACTGACACATACTGTAAATAAACACCAGTCTGGGACTGACAGACACTGTAACTAGACACTAGTCTGGGACAGACAGGCAATGTAAATAGACACCAGTCTCGGACTGACAGACACTGTAAATAGACACCAGTCTGGCACTGACAGACACTGTAAATAGACACCAGTCTGGGACTGACAGACGCTGTAAATAGACATCAGACTGGGACTGACAGACGCTGTAAATAGACACCAATCTGGGACTGACAGACCTTGCAAATAGACACCAGTCCGGGACAGACAAATACTGTAAATAGACATCAGTCTGGGATTGACAGATACGGTAAATATGCACCAGTCTGGGACCGAATGAGACTGTAAATAGACACCAGTCTAGGAATGACAGAAACTCTAAATAGACACCATTCTGGGACTGGCAGACACTGCAAATAGACACCAGTCCTGGATTGACAGGCACTGTGAATAGACACCTGTCTGGGACAGACAGGCACTGTAAATAGACACCAGTCTCGGACTGACAGACACTGTAAATAGACACCAATCTGGGACTGACAGACCTTGCAAATAGACACCAGTCTGGGACAGACAGATACTGTAAATAGACATCAGTCTGGGATTGACAGATACGGTAAATATGCACCAGTCTGGGACCGAATGAGACTGTAAATAGACACCAGTCTAGGAATGACAGAAACTCTAAATAGATACCATTCTGGGACTGGCAGACACTGCAAATAGATACCAGTCCTGGACTGACAGGCACTGTGAATAGACACCAGTCTGGAACTGACAGATGCTGTAAATAGACATCAGTCTGGGACTGACAGACGTTGTAAATAGACACCAGTCTGGGACTGACAGATGCTGTAAATAGACACCAGTCTGGCACTGACAGACACTGTAAATAGACACCAGTCTGGGACTGACAGACATTGTAAATAGACACCAGCGCGGGACTGACAGACACTTTAAGTAGACACCAATCTGGGACAGACACGTAAATAGACACCAGTCTGGTACTGGCAGACATTGTAAATAGACACCAGTCTGGGACTGACAGACACTGTAAATAGACACCAGTCTAGGAATGACAGACACTGTGAATAGACACCAGTCTGGGACAGGCAGACACTGTAAATAGACACTAATCTGGGACTGACAGACCTTGCAAATAGACACCAGTCTGGGACAAACAGATACTGTAAATAGACATCAGTCTGGGATTGACAGACACTGTAAATAGATACCAGTCTTGGACTGACAGACACTGTAAATAGACACCAGTCTGGGACTGACAGATGCTGTAAATAGACACCAGTCTGGGACTGACAGACGCTGTAAATAGACACCAGTCTGGGACTGACAGATGCTGTAAATAGACATCAGTCTGGGACTGACAGATGCTGTAAATAGACACCAGTCCTGGACTGACAGGCACTGTGAATAGACACCAGTCTGGAACAGGCAGACACTGTAAATAGACACTAATCTGGGACTGACAGACCTTGCAAATAGACACCAGTCTGGGACAGACAGATACTGTAATTAGACATCAGTCTGGGTTTAACAGATACGGTAAATATGCAGCAGTCTCGGACCGAGTGAGACTGTAAATAGACACCAGTCTAGGAATGACAGAAACTCTGAATAGACACCATTCTGGGACTGGCAGACACTGCAAATAGACACCAGTCCTGGACTGACAGGCACTGTGAATAGGCACCAGTCTGGGACAGGCAGACACTGTAAATAGACACCAATCTGGGACTGACAGACATTGCAAATAGACACCAGTCATGGACAGACAGGCACTGTAAATAGAGACCAGTCTGGGACTGACAGACACTGTAAATAGACACCAGTCTGGCACTGACAGACACTGTAAATAAACACCATTCTGGGACTCACAGATGCTGGAAATAGACACCAGTCTGGGACTGACAGACACTAAGTAGATACCAGTCTGGTACAGAGAGACACTCTAAATAGTAACCAGTATGGGACTGACAACGTAAATAGACACCAGTCTGGGACTGACAGACACTGGAAATAGACACCAGTCTGGGACTGACAGACACTGTCAATCGACACCAGTCTGGGACTGACAGACACTGTCAATCGACACCAGTCTGGGACTGACAGACACTGTAAATAGACTCCAGTATGGGAGTGACTGACACTTTAAATAGACACCAGTCTGGGACTGACAGATACTGTCAATAGACACCAGTCTGGGACTGACAGACACTGTAAATAGACACCAGTCAGTGACTGACAGACACTGTAAATAGACACCAGTCAGTGACTGACAGACACTGTAAATAGACACCAGTCTGGGACTGACAGACACTGTAAATAGATACCAGTCTGGGACTGACAGATACTGTCAATAGACACCAGTCTGGGACTGACAGACACTGTAAATAGACACCAGTCAGTGACTGACAGACACTGTAAATAGACACCAGTCTGCAGAGACAGACACTGTAAATAGACACCATTCTGTGACATATGTACACTTCAAATAAACACTAGTCTGGGACTGACACTGTAAATAGACACCAATCTGGGACAGACTGACACTGTCAATAGACACCAGTCTTAGACTGACAGACACTGTAAATAGACACCAGTCATGGACAAACAGACACTGTAAATAGACAGCAGTCTGGGACTGACAGACACTCTAAATAGACACCATTCTGGGACAGGCAGACACTGTAAATAGAGACCAGTCTGGGACAGGCAGACACTGTAAATAGACACCAGTCAAGAACTGATTTGTAAATAGACACCAATTTGGGACTGACAGATGTTGCAAATAGACACCAGTCTGGGACGGACAGAACTGTAAATCGATACCAGTTTGGGACCAACAGACACTGTAAATAGACACTAGTCTGGGACTGACAGACACTGTAACTAGACACCAGTCTGGGACTGACAGACAATGAAAATTGACACCAATCTGGGACGGACAGACACTGTAACTAGACACCAGTCTGCGACTGACAGATATTTTAAGTAGACACCAATCTGGGACAGACACGTAAATAGACATCGGTCTGGGACTGACAGACATTGTAAATAGACACCATTCTGGGAAAGGCAGACACTGTAAATAGACACCAGTCTAGAACTGAAACAAACTGTAAATAGACACCAGTCTGGGACTGACAGACAATGTGAATAGACACCAGTCTGGGACTGACACGTAAATAGACACCAATCTGGGATTGACAGACATTGCAAATAGACACCAGTCTGGAACAGACAGACACTGTAAATAGACATCAGTCTGGGACTGACAGACACTGTAAATAGACACCAGTCTAGGAATGACAGACACTCTAAATAGACACTATTCTGGGACAGGCAGACACTGTAAATAGACACCAGTCCTTCACTGACAGGCACTGTGAATAGACACCAGTCTGGGACTGACAGATGCTGTAAATAGACATCAATCTGGGACTGACAGACACTGTAAATAGACACCAGTCTGGCACTGACAGACACTGTAAATAGACACCAATCTGGGACTGACAGACATTGTAAATAGACACCAGTGCGGGACTGACAGACACTTTAAGTAGACACCAATCTGGGACAGACACGTAAATAGACATCGGTCTGGGACTGACAGACATTGTAAATAGACACCAGTCTGGGACTGACAGACACTGTAAATAGACAGCAGTCTAGGAATGACAGACACTCTAAATAGACACTATTCTGGGACAGGCAGACACTGTAAATAGACACCAGTCCTGGACTGACAGGCACTGTGAATAGACACCAGTCTGGAACAGGCAGACACTGTAAATAGACACTAATCTGGGACTGACAGACCTTGCAAATAGACACCAGTCTGGGACAGACAGATACTGTAATTAGACATCAGTCTGGGATTGACAGATACGGTAAATATGCAGCAGTCTGGGACCGAGTGAGACTGTAAATAGACACCAGTCTAGGAATGACAGAAACTCTGAATAGACACCATTCTGGGACTGGCAGACACTGCAAATAGACACAAGTCCTGGACTGACAGGCACTGTGAATAGGCACCAGTCTGGGACAGGCAGACACTGTAAATAGACACCAATCTGGGACTGACAGACATTGCAAATAGACACCAGTCATGGACAGACAGGCACTGTAAATAGAGACCAGTCTGGGACTGACAGACACTGTAAATAGACACCAGTCTGGCACTGACAGACACTGTAAATAAACACCATTCTGGGACTCACAGATGCTGTAAATAGACACCAGTCTGGGACTGACAGACACTAAGTAGATACCAGTCTGGTACAGAGAGAAACTCTAAATAGTAACCAGTATGGGACTGACAACGTAAATAGACACCAATCTGGGACTGACAGACACTGGAAATAGACACCAGTCTGGGACTGACAGACATTGTAAATAGACTCCAGGATGGGAGTGACTGACACTTTAAATAGACACCAGTCTGGGACTGACAGACACTGTAAATAGACACCAGTCTGGGACTGACAGACACTGTAAATAGACACCAGTCTAGGAATGACAGACACTCTAAATAGACACTATTCTGGGACAGGCAGACACTGTAAATAGACACCAGTCCTGGACTGACAGGCACTGTGAATAGACACCAGTCTGGGACAGGCAGACACTGTAAATAGACACCAATCTGGGACTGACAGACCTTGCAAATAGACACCAGTCTGGGACAGACAGATACTGTAAATAGACATCAGTCTGGGATTGACATACACGGTAAATATGCACCAGTCTGGGACCAAATGAGACTGTCAATAGACACCAGTCTAGGAATGACAGACACACTAAATAGACACCATTTTGGGACAGGCAGACACTGTAAATAGACACCAGTCCTGGACTGACAGGCACTGTGAATAGACACCAGTCTGGGACAGGCAGACACTGCAAATAGACACCAATCTGGGACTGACAGACATTGCAAATAGACACCAGTCTGGGACAGACAGACACTGTAAATAGACATCAGTTTGGGACTGACAGACACTGTAAATAGACACCAGTCTGGGACTGACAGACGCTGTAAATAGACATCAGTCTGGGACTGACAGACGCTGTAAATAGACACCAATCTGGGACTGACAGACCTTGCAAATAGACACCAGTCCGGGACAGACAGATACTGTAAATAGACATCAGTCTGGGATTGACAGATACGGTAAATATGCACCAGTCTGGGACCGAATGAGACTGTAAATAGACACCAGTCTAGGAATGACAGAAACTCTAAATAGACACCATTCTGGGACTGGCAGACACTGCAAATAGACACCAGTCCTGGATTGACAGGCACTGTGAATAGACACCAGTCTGGGACAGACAGGCACTGTAAATAGACACCAGTCTCGGACTGACAGACACTGTAAATAGACACCAATCTGGGACTGACAGACCTTGCAAATAGACACCAGTCTGGGACAGACAGATACTGTAAATAGACATCAGTCTGGGATTGACAGATACGGTAAATATGCACCAGTCTGGGACCGAATGCGACTGTAAATAGACACCAGTCTAGGAATGACAGAAACTCTAAATAGATACCATTCTGGGACTGGCAGACACTGCAAATAGATACCAGTCCTGGACTGACAGGCACTGTGAATAGACACCAGTCTGGGACTGACAGACGCTGTAAATAGACACCAGTCTGGGACTGACAGACGTTGCAAATAGACACCAGTCTGGGACTGACAGATGCTGTAAATAGACACCAGTCTGGGACTGACAGACATTGTAAATAGACACCAGTGCGGGACTGACAGACACTTTAAGTGGACACCAATCTGGGACAGACACGTAAATAGACACCAGTCTGGTACTGAAAGACATTGTAAATAGACACCAGTTTGGGACTGACAGACACTGTAAATAGACACCAGTCTAGGAATGACAGACACTGTGAATAGACACCAGTCTGGGACAGGCAGACACTGTAAATAGACACTAATCTGGGACTGACAGACCTTGCAAATAGACACCAGTCTGGGACAGACAGATACTGTAAATAGACATCAGTCTGGGATTGACAGACACTGTAAATACATACCAGTCTGGGACAGGCAGACACTGTAAATAGACACTAATCTGGGACTGACAGACCTTGCAAATAGACACCAGTCTGGGACAGACAGATACTGTAAATAGACATCAGTCTGGGATTGACAGACACTGTAAATAGATACCAGTCTCGGACTGACAGACACTGTAAATACACACCAGTCTGGCACTGACAGACACTGTAAATAGACACCAGTCTGGGACTGACAGACGCTGTAAATAGACACCAGTCTGGGACTGACAGATGCTGTAAATAGACACCAGTCTGGGACTGACAGACGCTGTAAATAGACACAAGTCTGGCACTGACAGACACTGTGAATAGACACCAATCTGGGACTGACAGACATTGTAACTAGACACCAGTGCGGGACTGACAGACCCTTTAAGTAGACACCAATCTGGGACAGACACGTAAATAGACATCGGTCTGGGACTGACAGACATTGTAAATAGACACCAGTCTGGGACTGACAGACACTGTAAATAGACAGCAGTCTAGGAATGACAGACACTCTAAATAGACACTATTCTGGGACAGGCAGACACTGTAAATAGACACCAGTCCTGGACTGACAGGCACTGTGAATAGACACCAGTCTGGGACAGGCAGACACTGTAAATAGACACTGATCTGGGACTGACAGACCTTGCAAATAGACACCAGTCTGGGACAGACAGATAATGTAAATAATAATGTAAATAGACATCAGTCTGGGATTGACAGATACGGTAAATATGCAGCAGTCTGGGACCGAATGAGACTGTAAATAGACACCAGTCTAGGAATGACAGAAACTCTGAATAGACACCATTCTGGGACTGGCAGACACTGCAAATAGACACCAGTCCTGGACTGACAGGCACTGTGAATAGACACCAGTCTGGGACAGGCAGACACTGTAAATAGAAACCAGTCTGGGACTGACAGACACTAAATAGACACCAGTCCTGGACAAACAGGCACTGTAAATAGACACCAGTCTGGGACTGACAGACACTGTAAATAGACACAAATCTGGGACTGAACCACACTGAAAAAAGACACCAGTCTCGGACTAACAGACACTGTAAATAGAAACCAGTCTGGGACTGACAGACACTAAATAGAAACCAGTCCTGGACAAACAGGCACTGTAAATAGACACCAGTCTGGGACTGACAGACACTGTAAATAGACACCAGTCATGGACAAACAGACACTGTCAATAGACACCAGTCAGTGACTGACAGACACTGTAAATAGACACCAGTCTGTGACAGACGGACACTGTAAATAGACACCAATCTGGGACTGAACCACACTGATAAAAGACACCAGTCTGGGACTGACAGGCACTGTAAATAGACACCAGTCTGGGAGTGACTGACACTGTAAAAAGACACCTGTCCTGGACAGGCAGTGACTGTACATAGACACCAGTCTGGGACTGACAGACACTGTCAATAGACATCAGTCTGGGATTGACAGACACTGTAAATAGATACCAGTCTCGGACTGACAGACACTGTAAATAGACACCAGTCTGGCACTGACAGACACTGTAAATAGACACCAGTCTGGGACTGACAGACACTGTAAATAGACACCAATCTGGGACAGACACATAAATAGTCATCGGTCTGGGACTGACAGACATTGTAAATAGACACCATTCTGGGACAGGCAGACACGTAAATAGACACCAGTCATGGACAAACAGGCACTGTAAATAGACACCAGTCTGGGACCAACAGAAACTGTAAATAGACACCAGTCCTGGACTGACAGACAATGTAAATAGACACCAGTCTGGGACTGACACATACTGTAAATAAACACCAGTCTGGGACTGACAGACACTGTAACTAGACACCAGTCTGGGACAGACAGGCAATGTAAATAGACACCAGTCTCGGACTGACAGACACTGTAAATAGACACCAGTCTGGCACTGACAGACACTGTAAATAGACACCAGTCTGGGACTGACAGACCATGTAAATAGACACCAGTCTGGGACTGACAGACGCTGTAAATAGACATCAGTCTGGGACTGACAGACGCTGTAAATAGACACCAATCTGGGACTGACAGACCTTGCAAATAGACACCAGTCCGGGACAGACAAATACTGTAAATAGACATCAGTCTGGGATTGACAGATACGGTAAATATGCACCAGTCTGGGACCGAATGAGACTGTAAATAGACACCAGTCTAGGAATGACAGAAACTCTAAATAGACACCATTCTGGGACTGGCAGACACTGCAAATAGACACCAGTCCTGGATTGACAGGCACTGTGAATAGACACCTGTCTGGGACAGACAGGCACTGTAAATAGACACCAGTCTCGGACTGACAGACACTGTAAATAGACACCAATCTGGGACTGACAGACCTTGCAAATAGACACCAGTCTGGGACAGACAGATACTGTAAATAGACATCAGTCTGGGATTGACAGATACGGTAAATATGCACCAGTCTGGGACCGAATGAGACTGTAAATAGACACCAGTCTAGGAATGACAGAAACTCTAAATAGATACCATTCTGGGACTGGCAGACACTGCAAATAGATACCAGTCCTGGACTGACAGGCACTGTGAATAGACACCAGTATGGAACTGACAGACGCTGTAAATAGACACCAGTCTGGGACTGACAGACGTTGTAAATAGACACCAGTCTGGGACTGACAGATGCTGTAAATAGACACCAGTCTGGCACTGACAGACACTGTAAATAGACACCAGTCTGGGACTGACAGACATTGTAAATAGACACCAGCGCGGGACTGACAGACACTTTAAGTAGACACCAATCTGGGACAGACACGTAAATAGACACCAGTCTGGTACTGACAGACATTGTAAATAGACACCAGTCTGGGACTGACAGACACTGTAAATAGACACCAGTCTAGGAATGACAGACACTGTGAATAGACACCAGTCTGGGACAGGCAGACACTGTAAATAGACACTAATCTGGGACTGACAGACCTTGCAAATAGACACCAGTCTGGGACAGACAGATACTGTAAATAGACATCAGTCTGGGATTGACAGACACTGTAAATAGATACCAGTCTTGGACTGACAGACACTGTAAATAGACACCAGTCTGGGACTGACAGATGCTGTAAATAGACACCAGTCTGGGACTGACAGACGCTGTAAATAGACACCAGTCTGGGACTGACAGATGCTGTAAATAGACATCAGTCTGGGACTGACAGACGCTGTAAATAGACACCAGTCTGGCACTGACAGACACTGTAAATAGACACCAATCTGGGACTGACAGACATTGTAAATAGACACCAGTGCGGGACTGACAGACACTTTAAGTAGACACCAATCTGGTACAGACACGTAAATAGACATCGGTCTGGGACTGACAGACATTGTAAATAGACACCAGTCTGGGACTGACAGACACTGTAAATAGACAGCAGTCTAGGAATGACAGACACTCTAAATAGACACTATTCTGGGACAGGCAGACACTGTAAATAGACACCAGTCCTGGACTGACAGGCACTGTGAATAGACACCAGTCTGGAACAGGCAGACACTGTAAATAGACACTAATCTGGGACTGACAGACCTTGCAAATAGACACCAGTCTGGGACAGACAGATACTGTAATTAGACATCAGTCTGGGATTGACAGATACGGTAAATATGCAGCAGTCTGGGACCGAGTGAGACTGTAAATAGACACCAGTCTAGGAATGACAGAAACTCTGAATAGACACCATTCTGGGACTGGCAGACACTGCAAATAGACACCAGTCCTGGACTGACAGGCACTGTGAATAGGCACCAGTCTGGGACAGGCAGACACTGTAAATAGACACCAATCTGGGACTGACAGACATTGCAAATAGACACCAGTCATGGACAGACAGGCACTGTAAATAGAGACCAGTCTGGGACTGACAGACACTGTAAATAGACACCAGTCTGGCACTGACAGACACTGTAAATAAACACCATTCTGGGACTCACAGATGCTGTAAATAGACACCAGTCTGGGACTGACAGACACTAAGTAGATACCAGTCTGGTACAGAGAGACACTCTAAATAGTAACCAGTATGGGACTGACAACGTAAATAGACACCAGTCTGGGACAGACAGACACTGGAAATAGACACCAGTCTGGGACTGACAGACACTGTCAATAGACTCCAGGATGGGAGTGACTGACACTTTAAATAGACACCAGTCTGGGACTGACAGACACTGTAAATAGATACCAGTCTGGGACAGGCAGACATGTAAAGAGACACCAGTCTGGCACTGACAGACACTGTAAATAGACACCATTCTGGGACTCACAGATGCTGTAAATAGACACCAGTCTGGGACTGACAGACACTGTAAATAGACACCAGCCTGGGACTGACAGACACTGTAAATAGATACCAGTCTGGGACTGAGAGACATTGTAAAGAGATACCAGTCTGGGACTGAAACTGTGAATAGACACCCTTCTGGGTCAGACACTAAATAGACACCAGTCTGGTACAGACAGACACTCTAAATAGTAACCAGTCTGGGACTGACACCGTAAATAGCCAGCAGTCTGGGATTGACAGACACTGTAAATAGACACCAGTCTGGGACTGACACCGTAAATAGACACCAGTCTGGGATTGACAGACACTGTAAATAGACACCAATCTGGGACTGACAGACATTGTAACGAGATACCAGTCTGGAACTGACAGACACTGTAAATAGATACCAGTCTAGGACTGACACACACTGTAAATAGACACCAGTCTGGGTCTGACTGACATTGTAAAATAGATACCAGCCTGGGACTGACAGACACTGTAAATAGATACCAGTCTGGGACTGAGAGACATTGTAAAGAGATACCAGTCTGGCACTTACAGACACTGTAAATAGACAACAGTCTAGAATTGACAAGTAAATAGACACCTATCTGGGACTGATAGACAATGTAAATAGACACCTGTCTGGGACTGACACATACTGTAAATAGACACCAGTCTAGGAATAACGGACACTCTAAATAGACAGCATTCTAGGACAGGCAGACACTGTAAATAGACACCAGTCTGGGACAGGCAGACACTGTAAATAGACACCAGTCTGGGACTGACACACACTGTAAATAGACACCAGTCTGGGACTGACAGACACTGTGAATAGACACCAGTCTTGGACTGACATACACTGTAAATAGACACCAGTCTGGGACTGACAGACACTGTGAATAGACACCAGTCTGGGATTGGCAGACACTGTAAATAGACACCAGTCTGGGACTGACAGAGAATGTAAATAGACACCAGTCTGGGACTGACAGACACTGTAAATAGACACCAATCTGGGACAAACACCTAAATAGACACCAGTCTGGGACTGACAGAGAATGTAAATAGACACCAGTCTGGGTCTGACTGACATTGTAAAATAGATACCAGCCTGGGACTGACAGACACTGTAAATAGATACCAGTCTGGGACTGAGAGACATTGTAAAGAGATACCAGTCTGGCACTTACAGACACTGTAAATAGACACCAGTCTAGAATTGACAAGTAAATAGACACCTATCTGGGACTGATAGACAATGTAAATAGACACCTGTCTGGGACTGACACATACTGTAAATAGACACCAGTCTAGGAATAACGGACACTCTAAATAGACAGCATTCTAGGACAGGCAGACACTGTAAATAGACACCAGTCTGGGACAGGCAGACACTGTAAATAGACACCAGTCTGGGACTGACACACACTGTAAATAGACACCAGTCTGGGACTGACAACACTGTGAATAGACACCAGTCTGGGACTGACACACACTGTAAATAGACACCAGTCTGGGACTGACAGACACTGTGAATAGACACCAGTCTGGGATTGACAGACACTGTAAATAGACACCAGTCTGGGACTGACAGAGAATGTAAATAGACACCAGTCTGGGACTGACAGACACTGTAAATAGACACCAGTCTTCGATTGACAGACACTGTAAATAGACACCAATCTGGGACAAACACCTAAATAGACACCAGTCTGGGACTGACAGAGAATGTAAATAGACATCAGTCGGGGACTGACAGACACTGTAAATAGATACCAGTCTGGGACTGATAGACACTGTAAGTAGACACCAATCTTGGACATACACGTAAATAGACATCGGTCTGGGACTGACAGACATTGTAAAAGACATCAGTCTGGGACCGACAGACATTGTAAATAGAAACCAGTCTAGGAATGACAGACACACTAAATAGACACCATTCTGGGACACGCAGACACTGTAAATCGACATTAGTCTGGGACCCATGTGGGACTGACAGACAATGAAAATAGACACCAGTCAAGGCAGAGAGACACTGTAAATAGACACCAGTCTGGGACTGACACTGTGAATAGACACCCTTCTAGGACAGACACTATATAGACACCAGTCTGGTACAGACAGACACTCTAAATAGTAACCAGTCTGGGACTGACACCATAAATAGACAGCAGTCTGGGATTGACAGACACTGTAAATAGACACCAGTCTGGGACTGACACCGTAAATAGACACCAGTCTGGAATTGACAGACATTGTAAATAGACACCAGTCTGGTACAGACAGACACTCTAAATAGTAACCAGTCTGGGACAGACACTGTAAATAGACACCAGTCTGGGAGAGAAAGACATTATAAATAGACACCAGTCTAGGAATGACAGACACTCTAAATAGACACCAGTCTGGGACAGGCAGAAACTGTAAAGAGACACCAGTCCTGGACTGACAGGCAGACACTGTAAATAGACACCAGTCTAGAACTGATTCGTAAATAGACACCAATTTGGGACTGACAGATGTTGCAAATAGATACCAGTCTGGGACGGAAAGAACTGTAAATAGACACCAGTCCTGGACTGACAGATAATGTAAATAGACACCTGTCTGGGACTGACATGTAAATAGACACCAATCTGCGACTGACAGACGTTGCAAATAGACACCATTCTGGAAAAGACAGACACTGTAAATAGACATCAGTCTGGGATTGACAGATACGGTAAATACGCACCAGTCTGGGACTGACAGATACTGTAAAAAGACACCAGTCTGGGACTGACAGATACTGTAAATAGACAATAGTCTGAGACTGACAGACACTGTAAATAGACACCAGTCTGAGACTGACAGACACTGTAAATAGACACCAGTCATGGACAAACAGGCACTGTAAATAGACTCCAGGATGGGAGTGACTGACACTGTAAATAGACACCAGTCTGGGACTGACAGACACTGTCAATTAATACCAGTCTGGGACTGACAGACATTGTAAATAGACACCAGTCATGGACAAACAGACACTGTAAATAGACTCCACGATGGGAGTGACTGACACTGTAAACAGACACCAGTCTGGGACTGACAGATATTGTAAATAGACACCAGTCTGGGACTGACAGACACTGCAAATAAACACCAGTCTGGGACTGACAGACACTGTAAATAGACACCAGTCTGGGACTGAACCACACTGAAAAAAGACACCAGTCTGGGACTGACAGGCACTATAAATAGACACCAGTCTGGGAGTGACTGACACTTTAAATAGACACCAGTCCTGGACAGGCAGTGACTGTAAATAGACAAAAGTCTGGGATTGACCCAAACTGTAAATAGACACCAGTCTGGGACAGACTGACTCTGTAAATAGACACCAGTCTGAGACCGACAGACACTGTAAATAGACACCAGTCATGGACAAACAGGCACTGTAAATAGACACCAGTCTGAGACTGACAGACACTGTAAATAAATACCAGTCTGGGACTGACAGACACTGTAAATAGACACCAGTCATGGACAAACAGACACTGTAAATAGACTCCACGATGGGAGTGACTGACACTAAAAATAGACACGAGTCTGGGACTGACAGATACTGTAAATAGACACCAGTCTGGGACTGACAGACACTGTAAATAGACACCAGTCTGGGACAGGCAGACACTGTAAATAGACACCAGTCCAGAACTGATTCGTAAATAGACACCAATTTGGGACTGACAGACAATGTAAATAGACACCTGTCTGGGACTGACACATACTGTAAATAGACACCAGTCTGAGACTGACAGATACTGTAAATAGACACCAGTCTGGGACTGACAGACACTGTAAATAGACTCCAAGATGGGAGTGACTGACACTGTAAATAGACACCAGTCTGTGACTGACAGACACTGTAAATAGACACCAGTCTGGGACTGACATGTAAATAGACACCAATCTGCGACTGACAGACGTTGCAAATAGACGCCAGTCTGGAAAAGGCAGACACTGTAAATAGACATCAGTCTGGGACTGACAGACACTGTAAATAGACACCAGTCTGGAAAAGGCAGACACTGTAAATAGACACAAGTCTAGAACTGATTCGTAAATAGACACCAATTTGGGACTGACAGATGTTGCAAATAGACACCAGTCTGGGACGGACAGAACTGTAAATCGACACCAGTCTGGGACCAACAGACACTGTAAATAGACACCAGTCTGGGACTGACAGACACTGTAAATAGACACCAGTCTGGGACTGACAGACACTGTAAATAGACACCAGTCTGGGACTGACAGACAATGTAAATAGACACCTGTCTGTGACTGACAGACACTGCAACTAGATACCAGTCTGGGACAGACATGTAAATAGACAGCAGTCTGGGACTAACAGACACTGTAAATAGACAACAATCTGGGATTGACAGACAATGCAAATTGACACCAATCTGGGACGGACAGACACTGTAACTTGACACCAGTCTGGGACTGACAGAGAGTGTAAATAGACACCAGTCTGGGACTGACAGACATTATTAGTAGACACCAATCTGGGACAGACACGTAAATAGACATCGGTCTGGGCCTGACAGACATTGTAAATAGACACCAGTCTAGGAATGACAGGCAGACACTGTAAATAGACACCAGTCTGGGACAGGCAGACACTGTGAATAGACACCAGTCTGGGAGAGGCAGACACTGTAAATAGACACCAGTCTAGAACTGACACGTAAATAGACACCAATTTGGGACTGACAGACAATGTAAATAGACACCTGTCTGGGACTGACACATACTGTAAATAGACACCAGTCTGAGACTGACAGATACTGTAACTAGACACCAGTCTGGGACAGACACATAAATAGACAGCAGTCTGGGCCTGACAGACACTGTAAATAGATACCAGTCTGGGACTGACAGACACTGTAAATAGACACGAGTCTGGGATTGACACACACTGTAAATAGACACTAGTCTGGGACTGACAGACACAGCAAATAGACACCAATCTGGGACAGACACGTAAGTAATCACCAGTCTGGGACTGACAGAGAATGTAAATAGACACCAGTCTGGGACTGACAGACACTGTAAATAGATACCAGTCCTAGACTGACAGACACTGTAAGTAGACACCAATCTTGGACAGACACGTAAATAGACATCGCTCTGGGACTGACAGACATTGTAAATAGACATCAGTCTAGGAATGACAGACACACTAAATGACCACCATTCTGGGACAGCCAGACACTGTAAACAGACACCAGTCTGGGAGAGGCAGACACTGTAAATAGACACCAGTCTAGAACTGACACGTAAATAGACACCAATCCGGGACTGACAGACGTTGCAAATAGACACAAGTCTGGGATGTACACAACTGTAAATCGACACCAGGCTGGGACCAACAGAAACTATAAATAGACACCAGTCCTGAACTGACAGACAATGTAAATAGTCACCAGTCTGGGGCTGACACATACTGTAAATAAACACCAGTCTGGGACTGATAGACACTGTAACTAGACACCAGTCTGGGAAATACAGACACTGTAAATAGACAGCAGTATGGGACTGACAGACACTGTAAATAGGCACCAGTCTGGCACTGACAGACACTGTAAATAGACACCAGTCTGGGACTGACAGACACTGTAAATAGACACCAGTCTGGCACTGACAGACACTGTAAATAGACACCAGTCTGGTACAGACACGTAAATAGACATCGGTCAGGGACTGACAGACATTGTAAATAGAAACCAGCCTGGGACTGACAGACACTGTAAATAGACACCAGTCTAGGAATAACGGACACTCTAAATAGACAGCATTCTAGGACAGCCAGACACTATAAATAGACACCAGTCTGGGAGAGGCAGACATTGTAAATAGACATCAGTCTGGGATTGACAGACACGGTATATACGCAACAGTCTGGGACTGACAGACACTGTAACTAGACACCAGGCTGGGACTGACAGACAATGAAAATAGACACCAGTCTAGGCAGACAGACACTATAAATAGACACCAGTCTGGGACTGAAACTGTGAATACACACCCTTCTGGGACAGACACTAAATAGACAACAGTCTGGTACACACAGACACTCTAAATAGTAACCAGTATGGGACTGACACCATAAATAGACAGCAGTCTCGAATTGACAGACACTGTAAATAGACACCAGTCTGGGACTGACACCGTAAATAGACACCAGTCTGGGACTGACAGACATTGTAAAGAGATACCAGTCTGGCACTGACAGACACTGTAAATAGACACCATTCTGGGACAGGCAGACATTGTAAAGAGATACCAGTCTGGCACTGACAGACACTGTAAATAGACACCAGTCTAGAACTGACAAGTAAATAGACACCTATCTGGGACTGACAGACAATGTAAATAGACACCTGTCTGGGACTGACACATAATGTAAATAGACACCATTCTGAGACTGACAGATACTGTAACTAGACACCAGTCTGGGACAGACAAGTAAATAGACACCAGTCTGGGACTGACAGACACTGTAAATAGATACCAGTTCGAGACTGACAGACGCTGTAAGTAGACACCAATCTTGGACAGACACGTAAATAGACATCGCTCTGGGACTGACAGACATTGTAAATAGACATCAGTCTGGAACTGACAGACATTGTAAATAGACACCAGTCTAGGAATGACAGACACACTAAATAGACACCATTCTGGGACAGGCAGACACTGTAAATAGACACCAGTCTGGGAGAGGCAGACACTGTAAATAGACACCAGTCTAGAACTGACATGTAAATAGACATCAATCTGGGACTGACAGACGTTGCAAATAGACACCAGTCTGGGATGGACACAACTGTAAATAGACACCAGGCTGGGACCAACAGAAATTGTAAATAGACACCAGTCCTGAACTGACAGACAATGTAAATAGTCACCAGTCTGGGACTGACACAGACTGTAAATAAACACCAGTCTGGGACTGATAGACACTGTAACTAGACACCAGTCTGGGACAGACAGACACTGTAAATAGACACCAGACTCGGACTGAAAGACACTGTAAATAGACACTAGCCTGAAACTGACAGACACTGTAAATAGACACCAGTCTGGGACTGACAGATGCTGTAAGTAGACACAAGTCTGGGACAGACAGACACTGTAAATAGACACCAGTCTGGGACTGACAGACACTGTAAATAGACACCCGTCTGGCACTGACAGACACTGTAAATAGACACCAGTCTGGTACAGACACGTAAATAGACATCGGTCTGGGACTGACAGACATTGTAAATAGACATCAGTCTGGGACTGACAGACACTGTAAATATACACCAGTCGAGGAATAACGGACACTCTAAATAGACAGCATTCCAGGACAGCCAGACACTATTAATAGACATCAGTCTGGGAGAGGCAGACATTGTAAATAGACATCAGTCTGGGATTGACAGACACGGTATATACGCACCAGTCTGGGACTGACAGCCACTGTAACTAGACACCAGTCTGGGACTGACAGACAATGAAAATAGACACCAGTCTAGGCAGACAGACACTGTAAATAGACACCAGTCTGGGACTGAAACTGTGAATACACACCCTTCTGGGACAGACACTAAATCGACACCAGTCTGGTACAGACAGACACTCTAAATAGTAACCAGTCTGGGAGTGACACCGTAAATAGACAGCAGTCTTGGATTGACAGACACTGTAAATAGACACCATTCTGGGACAGGCAGACATTGTAAAGAGATACCAGTCTGGCACTGACAGACACTGTAAATAGACACCAGTCTAGAACTGACAAGTAAATAGACACCTATCTGGGACTGACAGACAATGTAAATAGACACCTGTCTGGGACTGACACATACTGTAAATAGACACTAGTCTGGGACTGACAGACACTGTAAATAGACACCAATCTGGGACAGACACGTAAATAGACACCAGTCTGGGACTGACAGAGAATGTAAATAGACACCAGTCTGGGACTGACAGACACTGTAAATAGATACTAGTCTGGGACTGACAGACACTGTAAGTAGACACCAATCTTGGACAGACACGTAAATAGACATCGCTCTGGGACTGACAGACATTGTAAATAGACATCAGTCTCGGACCGACATAAATTGTAAATAGACACCAGTCTAGGAATGACAGACACACTAAATAGACACCAGTCTGGGACAGGCAGACACTGTAAATAGACACCAGTCTGGGAGAGGCAGACACTGTAAATAGACACCAGTCTAGAACTGACAGACATTGCAAATAGACACCAGTCTGGGACGGACACAACTGTAAATCGACACCAGGTTGGGACCAACAGAAACTGTTAACAGACACCAGTCCTGGACTGACAGACAATGTAAATAGTCACCAGTCTGGGACTGACACATAATGTAAATAAACACCAGTCTGGGACTGATAGACAGTGTAACTAGAAACCAGTCTGGGACAGACACACACTGTAAATAGACACCAGTCTGGGAGTGACAGACACTGAAACTAGACACCAGTCTGTCACTGACAGACACTGTAAATAGACACCAGTCTGGGACTGACAGACGCTGTAAATAGACAACAGTCTGGCACTGACAGACACTATAAATATACACCAGTCTGGTACAGACAGACACTGTAAATAGACACCAGTCTAGGAATAACGGACACTCTAAATAGACAGCATTCTAGGACACGCAGACACTGTAAATAGACACCAATATTGGACTGACGGACACTGTAAATAGACACCAGTCTGGCACTGACAGACACTGTAAATAGACACCAGTCTAGGAATAATGGACATTCTAAATAGACAGCATTCTAGGACAGGCAGACACTGTAAATAGACACCAGTCCTGGACTGACAGGCACTGTGAATAGACACCAGTCTGTCACTGACAGACACTGTAAATAGACACCAGTCTGGGACTGACAGACGCTGTAAATAGACAACAGTCTGGCACTGACAGACACTATAAATATACACCAGTCTGGTACAGACAGACACTGTAAATAGACACCAGTCTAGGAATAACGGACACTCTAAATAGACAGCATTCTAGGACACGCAGACACTGTAAATAGACACCAATATTGGACTGACGGACACTGTAAATAGACACCAGTCTGGCACTGACAGACACTGTAAATAGACACCAGTCTAGGAATAATGGACATTCTAAATAGACAGCATTCTAGGACAGGCAGACACTGTAAATAGACACCAGTCCTGGACTGACAGGCACTGTGAATAGACACCAGTCTGGGACAGGCAGACACTGTAAATAGACACCATTCTGGGACAGGCAGACATTGTAAAGAGATACCAGTCTGGCACTGACAGACACTGTAAATAGACACCAGTCTAGAATTGACAAGTAAATAGACACCTATCTGGGACTGATAGAGAATGTAAATAGACACCTCTCTGGGACTGACACATACTGTAAATAGACACCAGTCTAGGAATGACGGACACTCTAAATAGACAGCATTCTAGGACAGGCAGACACTGTAAATAGACACCAGTCCTGGACTGACAGGCACTGTGAATAGACACCAGTCTGGGACAGGCAGACACTGTAAATAGATACCAGTCTGGGACTGACACACACTGTAAATAGACACCAGTCTGGGACTGACAGACACTGTGAATAGACACCAGTCTGGGATTGACAGACACTGTAAATAGACACCAGTCTGGGACTGACAGAGAATGTAAATAGACACTAGTCTGGGACTGACAGACACTGTAAATAGACACCAGTCTTCGATTGACAGACATTGTAAATAGACACCTGTTTGGGACTGACAGACACTGTAAATAGACACCAATCTGGGACAAACACCTAAATAGACACCAGTCTGGGACTGACAGAGAATGTAAATAGACACCAGTCGGGGACTGACAGACACTGTAAATAGATACCAGTCTGGCACTGATAGACACTGTAAGTAGACACTAATCTTGGACATACACGTAAATAGACATCGGTCTGGGACTGACAGACATTGTAAAATACATCAGTCTGGGACCGACAGACATTGTAAATAGAAACCAGTCTAGGAATGACAGACACACTAAATAGACACCATTCTGGGACAGGCAGACACTGTAAATAGACATTAGTCTGGGACCCATGTGGGACTGACAGAAAATGAAAATAGACACCAGTCAAGGCAGACAAACACTGTAAATAGACACCAGTCTGGGACTGAAACTGTGAATAGACACCCTTCTGGGACAGACACTAAATAGACACCAGTCTGGTACAGACAGACACTCTAAATAGTAACCAGTCTGGGACTGACACCGTAAATAGACAGCAGTCTGAGATTGACAGACACTGTAAATAGACACCAGTCTGGGACTGACACCGTAAATAGACACCAGTCTGGAATTGACAGACACTGTAAATAGACACCAGTCTGGGACTGACAGACATTGTAACGAGATATCAGTCTGGAACTGAGAGACACTGTGAATAGACACCATTCTGGGACAGGCAGACAGTGTAAAGAGATACCAGTCTGGCACTGACAGACACTGTAAATAGATACCAGTCTAGGACTGACAGACACTGTAAATAGACACCAGTCTGGGTCTGACTGACATTGTAAAAGAGATACCAGTCTGGCACTGACAGACACTGTAAATAGACACCATTCTGTGACAGGCAGACATTGTAAAGAGATACCAGTCTGGCACTGACAGACACTGTAAATAGACACCAGCCTGGGACTGACAGACACTGTAAATAGACACTAGTCTGGGACTGAGAGACATTTTAAAGAGATACCAGTCTGGCACTGACAGACACTGTAACTAGACACCAGTGTAGAATTGACAAGTAAATAGACACCTATCTGGGACTGACAGACAATGTAAATAGACACCTGTCTGGGACTGACACATACTGTAAATAGATACCAGTCTGGGACAGACACATAAATAGACAGCAGTCTGGGACTGACAGACACTGTAAATAAATACCAGTCTGGGACTGACAGATATTGTAAATAGACACCAGTCTGGGATCGACAGACACTGTAAATAGACACCAATCTTGGACAGACACGTAAATAGACACCAGTCTGGGACTGACAGACACTGTAAATAGATACCAGTCTGGGACTGACAGACACTGTAAGTAGACACCAATCTTGGACAGACACGTAAATAGACATCGGTCTGGGACTGACAGACATTGTAAATAGACATCAGTCTGGGACCGACAGACATTGTAAATAGACACCAGTCCAGGAATGACAGACACACTAAATAGACACCATTCTGGGACAGGCAGACACTGTAAATAGACACCAGTCTGGGAGAGGCAGACACTGTAAATAGACACCAGCCGAGAACTGGCACGTAAATAGACACCAATCTGGGACTGACAGACGTTGCAAATAGACACCAGTCTGGGACGGACACAACTGTAAATCGACACCAGTCTGGGACCAACAGAAACTGTAAATAGACACCAGTCCTGGACTGACAGACAATGTAAATAGGCACCAGTCTGGGACTGACACATACTGTAAATAGACACCAGTCTGGGACTGGCACATACTGTAAATAAACACCAGTCTAGGACTGACAGACACTGTTACTAGACACCAGTCTGGGACTGACACACACTGTAAATAGACACCAGTCTGGGACTGACAGACACTGTGAATAGACACCAGTCTTGGACTGACATACACTGTAAATAGACACCAGTCTGGGACTGACAGACACTGTGAATAGACACCAGTCTGGGATTGGCAGACACTGTAAATAGACACCAGTCTGGGACTGACAGAGAATGTAAATAGACACCAGTCTGGGACTGACAGACACTGTAAATAGACACCAATCTGGGACAAACACCTAAATAGACACCAGTCTGGGACTGACAGAGAATGTAAATAGACACCAGTCTGGGTCTGACTGACATTGTAAAATAGATACCAGCCTGGGACTGACAGACACTGTAAATAGATACCAGTCTGGGACTGAGAGACATTGTAAAGAGATACCAGTCTGGCACTTACAGACACTGTAAATAGACACCAGTCTAGAATTGACAAGTAAATAGACACCTATCTGGGACTGATAGACAATGTAAATAGACACCTGTCTGGGACTGACACATACTGTAAATAGACACCAGTCTAGGAATAACGGACACTCTAAATAGACAGCATTCTAGGACAGGCAGACACTGTAAATAGACACCAGTCTGGGACAGGCAGACACTGTAAATAGACACCAGTCTGGGACTGACACACACTGTAAATAGACACCAGTCTGGGACTGACAACACTGTGAATAGACACCAGTCTGGGACTGACACACACTGTAAATAGACACCAGTCTGGGACTGACAGACACTGTGAATAGACACCAGTCTGGGATTGACAGACACTGTAAATAGACACCAGTCTGGGACTGACAGAGAATGTAAATAGACACCAGTCTGGGACTGACAGACACTGTAAATAGACACCAGTCTTCGATTGACAGACACTGTAAATAGACACCAATCTGGGACAAACACCTAAATAGACACCAGTCTGGGACTGACAGAGAATGTAAATAGACATCAGTCGGGGACTGACAGACACTGTAAATAGATACCAGTCTGGGACTGATAGACACTGTAAGTAGACACCAATCTTGGACATACACGTAAATAGACATCGGTCTGGGACTGACAGACATTGTAAAAGACATCAGTCTGGGACCGACAGACATTGTAAATAGAAACCAGTCTAGGAATGACAGACACACTAAATAGACACCATTCTGGGACACGCAGACACTGTAAATCGACATTAGTCTGGGACCCATGTGGGACTGACAGACAATGAAAATAGACACCAGTCAAGGCAGAGAGACACTGTAAATAGACACCAGTCTGGGACTGACACTGTGAATAGACACCCTTCTAGGACAGACACTATATAGACACCAGTCTGGTACAGACAGACACTCTAAATAGTAACCAGTCTGGGACTGACACCATAAATAGACAGCAGTCTGGGATTGACAGACACTGTAAATAGACACCAGTCTGGGACTGACACCGTAAATAGACACCAGTCTGGAATTGACAGACATTGTAAATAGACACCAGTCTGGTACAGACAGACACTCTAAATAGTAACCAGTCTGGGACAGACACTGTAAATAGACACCAGTCTGGGAGAGAAAGACATTATAAATAGACACCAGTCTAGGAATGACAGACACTCTAAATAGACACCAGTCTGGGACAGGCAGAAACTGTAAAGAGACACCAGTCCTGGACTGACAGGCAGACACTGTAAATAGACACCAGTCTAGAACTGATTCGTAAATAGACACCAATTTGGGACTGACAGATGTTGCAAATAGATACCAGTCTGGGACGGAAAGAACTGTAAATAGACACCAGTCCTGGACTGACAGATAATGTAAATAGACACCTGTCTGGGACTGACATGTAAATAGACACCAATCTGCGACTGACAGACGTTGCAAATAGACACCATTCTGGAAAAGACAGACACTGTAAATAGACATCAGTCTGGGATTGACAGATACGGTAAATACGCACCAGTCTGGGACTGACAGATACTGTAAAAAGACACCAGTCTGGGACTGACAGATACTGTAAATAGACAATAGTCTGAGACTGACAGACACTGTAAATAGACACCAGTCTGAGACTGACAGACACTGTAAATAGACACCAGTCATGGACAAACAGGCACTGTAAATAGACTCCAGGATGGGAGTGACTGACACTGTAAATAGACACCAGTCTGGGACTGACAGACACTGTCAATTAATACCAGTCTGGGACTGACAGACATTGTAAATAGACACCAGTCATGGACAAACAGACACTGTAAATAGACTCCACGATGGGAGTGACTGACACTGTAAACAGACACCAGTCTGGGACTGACAGATATTGTAAATAGACACCAGTCTGGGACTGACAGACACTGCAAATAAACACCAGTCTGGGACTGACAGACACTGTAAATAGACACCAGTCTGGGACTGAACCACACTGAAAAAAGACACCAGTCTGGGACTGACAGGCACTATAAATAGACACCAGTCTGGGAGTGACTGACACTTTAAATAGACACCAGTCCTGGACAGGCAGTGACTGTAAATAGACAAAAGTCTGGGATTGACCCAAACTGTAAATAGACACCAGTCTGGGACAGACTGACTCTGTAAATAGACACCAGTCTGAGACCGACAGACACTGTAAATAGACACCAGTCATGGACAAACAGGCACTGTAAATAGACACCAGTCTGAGACTGACAGACACTGTAAATAAATACCAGTCTGGGACTGACAGACACTGTAAATAGACACCAGTCATGGACAAACAGACACTGTAAATAGACTCCACGATGGGAGTGACTGACACTAAAAATAGACACGAGTCTGGGACTGACAGATACTGTAAATAGACACCAGTCTGGGACTGACAGACACTGTAAATAGACACCAGTCTGGGACAGGCAGACACTGTAAATAGACACCAGTCCAGAACTGATTCGTAAATAGACACCAATTTGGGACTGACAGACAATGTAAATAGACACCTGTCTGGGACTGACACATACTGTAAATAGACACCAGTCTGAGACTGACAGATACTGTAAATAGACACCAGTCTGGGACTGACAGACACTGTAAATAGACTCCAAGATGGGAGTGACTGACACTGTAAATAGACACCAGTCTGTGACTGACAGACACTGTAAATAGACACCAGTCTGGGACTGACATGTAAATAGACACCAATCTGCGACTGACAGACGTTGCAAATAGACGCCAGTCTGGAAAAGGCAGACACTGTAAATAGACATCAGTCTGGGACTGACAGACACTGTAAATAGACACCAGTCTGGAAAAGGCAGACACTGTAAATAGACACAAGTCTAGAACTGATTCGTAAATAGACACCAATTTGGGACTGACAGATGTTGCAAATAGACACCAGTCTGGGACGGACAGAACTGTAAATCGACACCAGTCTGGGACCAACAGACACTGTAAATAGACACCAGTCTGGGACTGACAGACACTGTAAATAGACACCAGTCTGGGACTGACAGACACTGTAAATAGACACCAGTCTGGGACTGACAGACAATGTAAATAGACACCTGTCTGTGACTGACAGACACTGCAACTAGATACCAGTCTGGGACAGACATGTAAATAGACAGCAGTCTGGGACTAACAGACACTGTAAATAGACAACAATCTGGGATTGACAGACAATGCAAATTGACACCAATCTGGGACGGACAGACACTGTAACTTGACACCAGTCTGGGACTGACAGAGAGTGTAAATAGACACCAGTCTGGGACTGACAGACATTATTAGTAGACACCAATCTGGGACAGACACGTAAATAGACATCGGTCTGGGCCTGACAGACATTGTAAATAGACACCAGTCTAGGAATGACAGGCAGACACTGTAAATAGACACCAGTCTGGGACAGGCAGACACTGTGAATAGACACCAGTCTGGGAGAGGCAGACACTGTAAATAGACACCAGTCTAGAACTGACACGTAAATAGACACCAATTTGGGACTGACAGACAATGTAAATAGACACCTGTCTGGGACTGACACATACTGTAAATAGACACCAGTCTGAGACTGACAGATACTGTAACTAGACACCAGTCTGGGACAGACACATAAATAGACAGCAGTCTGGGCCTGACAGACACTGTAAATAGATACCAGTCTGGGACTGACAGACACTGTAAATAGACACGAGTCTGGGATTGACACACACTGTAAATAGACACTAGTCTGGGACTGACAGACACAGCAAATAGACACCAATCTGGGACAGACACGTAAGTAATCACCAGTCTGGGACTGACAGAGAATGTAAATAGACACCAGTCTGGGACTGACAGACACTGTAAATAGATACCAGTCCTAGACTGACAGACACTGTAAGTAGACACCAATCTTGGACAGACACGTAAATAGACATCGCTCTGGGACTGACAGACATTGTAAATAGACATCAGTCTAGGAATGACAGACACACTAAATGACCACCATTCTGGGACAGCCAGACACTGTAAACAGACACCAGTCTGGGAGAGGCAGACACTGTAAATAGACACCAGTCTAGAACTGACACGTAAATAGACACCAATCCGGGACTGACAGACGTTGCAAATAGACACAAGTCTGGGATGTACACAACTGTAAATCGACACCAGGCTGGGACCAACAGAAACTATAAATAGACACCAGTCCTGAACTGACAGACAATGTAAATAGTCACCAGTCTGGGGCTGACACATACTGTAAATAAACACCAGTCTGGGACTGATAGACACTGTAACTAGACACCAGTCTGGGAAATACAGACACTGTAAATAGACAGCAGTATGGGACTGACAGACACTGTAAATAGGCACCAGTCTGGCACTGACAGACACTGTAAATAGACACCAGTCTGGGACTGACAGACACTGTAAATAGACACCAGTCTGGCACTGACAGACACTGTAAATAGACACCAGTCTGGTACAGACACGTAAATAGACATCGGTCAGGGACTGACAGACATTGTAAATAGAAACCAGCCTGGGACTGACAGACACTGTAAATAGACACCAGTCTAGGAATAACGGACACTCTAAATAGACAGCATTCTAGGACAGCCAGACACTATAAATAGACACCAGTCTGGGAGAGGCAGACATTGTAAATAGACATCAGTCTGGGATTGACAGACACGGTATATACGCAACAGTCTGGGACTGACAGACACTGTAACTAGACACCAGGCTGGGACTGACAGACAATGAAAATAGACACCAGTCTAGGCAGACAGACACTATAAATAGACACCAGTCTGGGACTGAAACTGTGAATACACACCCTTCTGGGACAGACACTAAATAGACAACAGTCTGGTACACACAGACACTCTAAATAGTAACCAGTATGGGACTGACACCATAAATAGACAGCAGTCTCGAATTGACAGACACTGTAAATAGACACCAGTCTGGGACTGACACCGTAAATAGACACCAGTCTGGGACTGACAGACATTGTAAAGAGATACCAGTCTGGCACTGACAGACACTGTAAATAGACACCATTCTGGGACAGGCAGACATTGTAAAGAGATACCAGTCTGGCACTGACAGACACTGTAAATAGACACCAGTCTAGAACTGACAAGTAAATAGACACCTATCTGGGACTGACAGACAATGTAAATAGACACCTGTCTGGGACTGACACATAATGTAAATAGACACCATTCTGAGACTGACAGATACTGTAACTAGACACCAGTCTGGGACAGACAAGTAAATAGACACCAGTCTGGGACTGACAGACACTGTAAATAGATACCAGTTCGAGACTGACAGACGCTGTAAGTAGACACCAATCTTGGACAGACACGTAAATAGACATCGCTCTGGGACTGACAGACATTGTAAATAGACATCAGTCTGGAACTGACAGACATTGTAAATAGACACCAGTCTAGGAATGACAGACACACTAAATAGACACCATTCTGGGACAGGCAGACACTGTAAATAGACACCAGTCTGGGAGAGGCAGACACTGTAAATAGACACCAGTCTAGAACTGACATGTAAATAGACATCAATCTGGGACTGACAGACGTTGCAAATAGACACCAGTCTGGGATGGACACAACTGTAAATAGACACCAGGCTGGGACCAACAGAAATTGTAAATAGACACCAGTCCTGAACTGACAGACAATGTAAATAGTCACCAGTCTGGGACTGACACAGACTGTAAATAAACACCAGTCTGGGACTGATAGACACTGTAACTAGACACCAGTCTGGGACAGACAGACACTGTAAATAGACACCAGACTCGGACTGAAAGACACTGTAAATAGACACTAGCCTGAAACTGACAGACACTGTAAATAGACACCAGTCTGGGACTGACAGATGCTGTAAGTAGACACAAGTCTGGGACAGACAGACACTGTAAATAGACACCAGTCTGGGACTGACAGACACTGTAAATAGACACCCGTCTGGCACTGACAGACACTGTAAATAGACACCAGTCTGGTACAGACACGTAAATAGACATCGGTCTGGGACTGACAGACATTGTAAATAGACATCAGTCTGGGACTGACAGACACTGTAAATATACACCAGTCGAGGAATAACGGACACTCTAAATAGACAGCATTCCAGGACAGCCAGACACTATTAATAGACATCAGTCTGGGAGAGGCAGACATTGTAAATAGACATCAGTCTGGGATTGACAGACACGGTATATACGCACCAGTCTGGGACTGACAGCCACTGTAACTAGACACCAGTCTGGGACTGACAGACAATGAAAATAGACACCAGTCTAGGCAGACAGACACTGTAAATAGACACCAGTCTGGGACTGAAACTGTGAATACACACCCTTCTGGGACAGACACTAAATCGACACCAGTCTGGTACAGACAGACACTCTAAATAGTAACCAGTCTGGGAGTGACACCGTAAATAGACAGCAGTCTTGGATTGACAGACACTGTAAATAGACACCATTCTGGGACAGGCAGACATTGTAAAGAGATACCAGTCTGGCACTGACAGACACTGTAAATAGACACCAGTCTAGAACTGACAAGTAAATAGACACCTATCTGGGACTGACAGACAATGTAAATAGACACCTGTCTGGGACTGACACATACTGTAAATAGACACTAGTCTGGGACTGACAGACACTGTAAATAGACACAAATCTGGGACAGACACGTAAATAGACACCAGTCTGGGACTGACAGAGAATGTAAATAGACACCAGTCTGGGACTGACAGACACTGTAAATAGATACTAGTCTGGGACTGACAGACACTGTAAGTAGACACCAATCTTGGACAGACACGTAAATAGACATCGCTCTGGGACTGACAGACATTGTAAATAGACATCAGTCTCGGACCGACATAAATTGTAAATAGACACCAGTCTAGGAATGACAGACACACTAAATAGACACCAGTCTGGGACAGGCAGACACTGTAAATAGACACCAGTCTGGGAGAGGCAGACACTGTAAATAGACACCAGTCTAGAACTGACAGACATTGCAAATAGACACCAGTCTGGGACGGACACAACTGTAAATCGACACCAGGTTGGGACCAACAGAAACTGTTAACAGACACCAGTCCTGGACTGACAGACAATGTAAATAGTCACCAGTCTGGGACTGACACATAATGTAAATAAACACCAGTCTGGGACTGATAGACAGTGTAACTAGAAACCAGTCTGGGACAGACACACACTGTAAATAGACACCAGTCTGGGAGTGACAGACACTGAAACTAGACACCAGTCTGTCACTGACAGACACTGTAAATAGACACCAGTCTGGGACTGACAGACGCTGTAAATAGACAACAGTCTGGCACTGACAGACACTATAAATATACACCAGTCTGGTACAGACAGACACTGTAAATAGACACCAGTCTAGGAATAACGGACACTCTAAATAGACAGCATTCTAGGACACGCAGACACTGTAAATAGACACCAATATTGGACTGACGGACACTGTAAATAGACACCAGTCTGGCACTGACAGACACTGTAAATAGACACCAGTCTAGGAATAATGGACATTCTAAATAGACAGCATTCTAGGACAGGCAGACACTGTAAATAGACACCAGTCCTGGACTGACAGGCACTGTGAATAGACACCAGTCTGTCACTGACAGACACTGTAAATAGACACCAGTCTGGGACTGACAGACGCTGTAAATAGACAACAGTCTGGCACTGACAGACACTATAAATATACACCAGTCTGGTACAGACAGACACTGTAAATAGACACCAGTCTAGGAATAACGGACACTCTAAATAGACAGCATTCTAGGACACGCAGACACTGTAAATAGACACCAATATTGGACTGACGGACACTGTAAATAGACACCAGTCTGGCACTGACAGACACTGTAAATAGACACCAGTCTAGGAATAATGGACATTCTAAATAGACAGCATTCTAGGACAGGCAGACACTGTAAATAGACACCAGTCCTGGACTGACAGGCACTGTGAATAGACACCAGTCTGGGACAGGCAGACACTGTAAATAGACACCATTCTGGGACAGGCAGACATTGTAAAGAGATACCAGTCTGGCACTGACAGACACTGTAAATAGACACCAGTCTAGAATTGACAAGTAAATAGACACCTATCTGGGACTGATAGAGAATGTAAATAGACACCTCTCTGGGACTGACACATACTGTAAATAGACACCAGTCTAGGAATGACGGACACTCTAAATAGACAGCATTCTAGGACAGGCAGACACTGTAAATAGACACCAGTCCTGGACTGACAGGCACTGTGAATAGACACCAGTCTGGGACAGGCAGACACTGTAAATAGATACCAGTCTGGGACTGACACACACTGTAAATAGACACCAGTCTGGGACTGACAGACACTGTGAATAGACACCAGTCTGGGATTGACAGACACTGTAAATAGACACCAGTCTGGGACTGACAGAGAATGTAAATAGACACTAGTCTGGGACTGACAGACACTGTAAATAGACACCAGTCTTCGATTGACAGACATTGTAAATAGACACCTGTTTGGGACTGACAGACACTGTAAATAGACACCAATCTGGGACAAACACCTAAATAGACACCAGTCTGGGACTGACAGAGAATGTAAATAGACACCAGTCGGGGACTGACAGACACTGTAAATAGATACCAGTCTGGCACTGATAGACACTGTAAGTAGACACTAATCTTGGACATACACGTAAATAGACATCGGTCTGGGACTGACAGACATTGTAAAATACATCAGTCTGGGACCGACAGACATTGTAAATAGAAACCAGTCTAGGAATGACAGACACACTAAATAGACACCATTCTGGGACAGGCAGACACTGTAAATAGACATTAGTCTGGGACCCATGTGGGACTGACAGAAAATGAAAATAGACACCAGTCAAGGCAGACAAACACTGTAAATAGACACCAGTCTGGGACTGAAACTGTGAATAGACACCCTTCTGGGACAGACACTAAATAGACACCAGTCTGGTACAGACAGACACTCTAAATAGTAACCAGTCTGGGACTGACACCGTAAATAGACAGCAGTCTGAGATTGACAGACACTGTAAATAGACACCAGTCTGGGACTGACACCGTAAATAGACACCAGTCTGGAATTGACAGACACTGTAAATAGACACCAGTCTGGGACTGACAGACATTGTAACGAGATATCAGTCTGGAACTGAGAGACACTGTGAATAGACACCATTCTGGGACAGGCAGACAGTGTAAAGAGATACCAGTCTGGCACTGACAGACACTGTAAATAGATACCAGTCTAGGACTGACAGACACTGTAAATAGACACCAGTCTGGGTCTGACTGACATTGTAAAAGAGATACCAGTCTGGCACTGACAGACACTGTAAATAGACACCATTCTGTGACAGGCAGACATTGTAAAGAGATACCAGTCTGGCACTGACAGACACTGTAAATAGACACCAGCCTGGGACTGACAGACACTGTAAATAGACACTAGTCTGGGACTGAGAGACATTTTAAAGAGATACCAGTCTGGCACTGACAGACACTGTAACTAGACACCAGTGTAGAATTGACAAGTAAATAGACACCTATCTGGGACTGACAGACAATGTAAATAGACACCTGTCTGGGACTGACACATACTGTAAATAGATACCAGTCTGGGACAGACACATAAATAGACAGCAGTCTGGGACTGACAGACACTGTAAATAAATACCAGTCTGGGACTGACAGATATTGTAAATAGACACCAGTCTGGGATCGACAGACACTGTAAATAGACACCAATCTTGGACAGACACGTAAATAGACACCAGTCTGGGACTGACAGACACTGTAAATAGATACCAGTCTGGGACTGACAGACACTGTAAGTAGACACCAATCTTGGACAGACACGTAAATAGACATCGGTCTGGGACTGACAGACATTGTAAATAGACATCAGTCTGGGACCGACAGACATTGTAAATAGACACCAGTCCAGGAATGACAGACACACTAAATAGACACCATTCTGGGACAGGCAGACACTGTAAATAGACACCAGTCTGGGAGAGGCAGACACTGTAAATAGACACCAGCCGAGAACTGGCACGTAAATAGACACCAATCTGGGACTGACAGACGTTGCAAATAGACACCAGTCTGGGACGGACACAACTGTAAATCGACACCAGTCTGGGACCAACAGAAACTGTAAATAGACACCAGTCCTGGACTGACAGACAATGTAAATAGGCACCAGTCTGGGACTGACACATACTGTAAATAGACACCAGTCTGGGACTGGCACATACTGTAAATAAACACCAGTCTAGGACTGACAGACACTGTTACTAGACACCAGTCTGGGACAGACAGACACAGTAAATAGACACCAGTCTCGGACTGAAAGACACTGTAAATAGACACCAGTCTGAAACTGACAGACACTGCAAATAGACACCAGTCTGGGACTGACAGACGCTGTAAATAGACACCAGTCTGGGACTGACAGACGCTGTAAATAGACACCAATCTGGGACAGACAGACACTGTAAATAGACACCAGTCTGGGACTGACAGACACTGTAAATAGACACCAGTCTGGCACTGACAGACACTGTAAACAGACACCAGTCTGGGACTGACAGACACTGTAAATAGACACCAGTCTGGGACAGACACGTAAATAGACATCGGTCTGGGACTGACAGACATTGTAAATAGACACCAGTCTGGGACTGACAGACACTGTAAATAGACACCAGTCTAGGAATAACAGACACTCTAAATGGACACCATTCTGGGACAGGCAGACACTCTAAATAGACACCAGTCCTGGACTTACAGGCACTGTGAATAGACACCAGTCTGGGACAGACAGACACTGTAAATAGACACCAATCTGGGACTGACAGACATTGCAAATAGATACCAATCTGGGACAGACAGACACTATAAATAGACAACCGTCTGGGATTGACAGATACGGTAAATACGCACCAGTCTGGGTCCGACTGAGACTGTAACCAGACAGCAGTCTGAGACTGACAATGAAAATAGACACCAGTCTCGGCAAACAGACACTGTAAATAGACACAAATCTGGGACTGAAACTGTGAATAGACACCCTTCTGGGACAGACACTAAGTAGACACCAGTCTGGTACAGACAGACACTCTAACTAGCAACCAGTCTGGGACTGACACCGCAAATAGATACCAGTCTGTGACTGACAGACACTGTAAATAGACACCAGTCTGGGACTGACAGACACTGTAAATAGACACCAGTCTGGGACTGAACCACACTGAAAAAAGACATCAGTCTGGGACTGACTGGCACTGTAAATAGACACCAGTCTGGGAGTGACTGACACTGTAAATAGACACCAATCCTGGACAGGCAATGACTGTAAATAGACACCAGTCTGGGATTGACTGACAATGTAAATAGTCACCAGTCTGGGACTGACACATACTGTAAATGAACACCAGTCTGGGACTGATAGACACTGTAACTAGACACCAGTCTGGGACAGACACACACTGTAAATAGACACCAGTCTGGGACTGACAGACACTGTAAATAGACACCAGTCTGTCACTGACAGACACTGTAAATAGACACCAGTCTGGGACAGACAGACGCTGTAAATAGACACCAGTCTGGGACTGACAGACGCTGTAAGTAGACACAAGTCTGGGACAGACAGACACTGTAAATAGACACCAGTCTGGGACTGACAGACACTGTAAATAGACACCAGTCTGGCACTGACAGACACTGTAAATAGACACCAGTCTGGGACTGACAGACACTGTAAATAGACCCCATTCTGGCACTGACAGACACTGTAAATATACACCAGTCTGGTACAGACAAACACTGTAAATAGACACTAGTCTGGGACTGCAACTGTGAATACACCCTTCTGGGACAGACACTAAATAGACACCAATCTGGTACAGGCAGACACTCTAAATAGTAACCAGTCTGGGAGTGACACCGTAAATAGACAGCAGTCTCGGATTGACAGACACTGTAAATAGACACCATTCTGGGACAGGCAGACATTGTAAAGAGATACCAGTCTGGCACTGACAGACACTGTAAATAGACACCAGTCTAGAACTGACAAGTAAATAGACACCTATCTGGGATTGACAGACAATGTAAATAGACACCTGTCTGGGACAGACACATACTGTAAATAGACACCAGTCTGAGACTGACAGATACTGTAACTATACACCAGTCTGGGACAGACACGTAAATAGACACCAGTCTGGGACTGACAGACATTGTAAAGAGATACCAGTCTGTCACTGACAGACACTGTAAATAGACACCAGTCTGGGACTGACAGACACTGTAAATAGACACCAGTCTGGCACTGACAGACACTGTAATTAAATATCAGTCTGGGACTGACAGACACTGTAAATAGACATCAGTCATGGACAAACAGAAACTGTAAATAGACTCCAGGATGGGAGTGACTGACACTGTAAATAAACACCAGTCTGGGACTGAGAGACACTGTGAATAGACACCAGTCTGGGATTGACAGACACTATAAATAAGCACCAGTCTGGGACTGACAGAGAATGTAAATAGACACCAGTCGGGGACTGACAGACACTGTACATAGATACCAGTCTGGGACTGACAGACACTGTAAGTCGACACCAATCTTGGACATACACGTAAATAGACATCGGTCTGGGACTGACAGACATTGTAAAAGACATCAGTCTGGGACCGACAGACATTGTAAATAGAAACAAGTCGAGGAATGACAGACACACTAAATAGACACCAATCTGGGACAGGCAGACACTGTAAATTGACACCAGTCTGGGACTGAACCACACTGAAAAAAGACACCAGTCTGGGACTGACTGACACTGTAAATATACACCAGTCCTGGAGAGGCAGTGACTGTAAATAGCCACCAGTCTGGGATTGACTGACAGTGTAAATAGACACCAGTCCTGGAGAGTCAGTGACTGTAAATAGATACCAGTCTGGGATTGACCCAAACTGTAAATAGATACCAGTCTGGGACAGACTGACACTGTAAATAGACACCAGTCTAGGACTGACAGACATTGTAAAGAGATACCAGTCTGGCACTGACAGACACTGTAAATAGACACCAGTCTGGGATTGACAGACACTGTAAATAGACACCAGTCTGACATTGACAGACACTGTAAATAGACACCAGTCTGGTACAGACATGTAAATAGACATCGGTCTGGGACTGACAGACATTGTAAATAAACACCAGTCTGCGACTGACAGACACTGTAAATAGACACCAGTCTAGGAATAACAGACACACTAAATAGACAGCATTCTAGGACAGGCAGACACTGTAAATAGACACCAGTCTGGGACTGACAGACACTGTAAATAGACACCAGTCTGGGACAGCAGACACTGTAAATAGACACCAGTCTGGGAGAGACAGACACTGTAAATAGACACCATTCCGTGACAGACGGACACTCCAAATAGACACTAGTCTTGGACTGACACTGTAAATAGACATCAGTCTTGGACAGACAGACACTGTAAACAGACACCAGTCTGGGACTGACAAACACTGTAACTAGACACAAGTCCGGGACTGATACACACTGAAAATAGACAGCAATCTGGGCAAACGGACACGTTAAAAGACACAAGTGTGGGACTGACACTGTAAATAGACCCCAGTCTAGGACTGACACTGTCAATAGACACCAGTCCTGGACAGGCATTGACTGTAAAGAGACACCAGTCTGGGATTGCCCCAGACTGTAAATAGATACCAGTCTGGGATGGACAGACACTGTAAATAGACACCAGTCTGGGACTGACAGACACTGTAAATAGACACCAGTCTGGGATTGACAGACACTGTAAATAGACACCAGTCTGGCACTGACAGACACTGTAAATAGACACCAGTCTGGTACAGACACGTAAATAGACATCGCTCTGGGACTGACAGACATTGTAAATAGACACCAGTCTGGGACTGACAGACACTGTAAATAGACACCAGTCTAAGAATAATGGACACTCTAAATAGACAGCATTCTAGGACAGGCAGACACTATAAATAGACACCAGTCTGGGAGAGGCAGACATTGTAAATAGACATCAGTCTGGGATTGACAGACACGGTATATACGCACCAGTCTGGGACTAACAGACACTGTAACTAGACACCAGTCTGGGACTGACAGACAATGAAAATAGACACCAGTCTAGGCAGACAGACACTGTAAATAGACACTAGTCTGGGACTGAAACTGTGAATACACACCCTTCTGGGACAGACACTAAATAGACACCAATCTGGTACAGACAGACACTCTAAATAGTAACCAGTCTGGGAGTGACACCGTAAATAGACAGCAGTCTCGGATTGACAGACACTGTAAATAGACACCATTCTGGGACAGGCAGACATTGTAAAGAGATACCAGTCTGGCACTGACAGACACTGTAAATAGACACCAGTCTAGAACTGACAAGTAAATAGACACCTATCTGGGACTGACAGACAATGTAAATAGACACCTGTCTGGGACTGACACATACTGTAAATAGACACCAGTCTGAGACTGACAGATACTGTAACTATACACCAGTCTGGGACAGACACGTAAATAGACAGCAGTCTGGGACTGACAGACACTGTAAATAGATACCAGTCTGGGACTGACAGACACTGTAAATAGACACCAGTCTTGGACTGACAGGCACTGTGAATAGACACCAGTCTGGGACAGCAGACACTGTAAATAGACACCAGTCTGGGACTGACAGAGAATGTAAATAGACACCAGTCTGGGACTGACAGACACTGTAAATAAATATCAGTCTGGGACTGACAGACACTGTAAATAGACATCAGTCATGGACAAACAGACACTGTAAATAGACTCCAGGATGGGAGTGACTGACACTGTAAATAGACACCAGTCTGGGACTGAGAGACACTGTGAATAGACACCAGTCTGGGATTGACAGACAGTATAAATAGGCACCAGTCTGGGACTGACAGAGAATGTAAATAGACACCAGTCGGGGACTGACAGACACTGTACACAGATACCAGTCTGGGACTGACAGACACTGTAAGTCGACACCAATCTTGGACATACACATAAATAGACATCGGTCTGGGACTGACAGACATTGTAAAAGACATCAGTCTGGGACCGACAGACATTGTAAATAGAAACCAGTCGAGGAATGACAGACACACTAAATAGACACCAATCTGGGACAGGCAGACACTGTAAATTGACACCAGTCTGGGACTGAACCACACTGAAAAAAGACACCAGTCTGGGACTGACTGGCACTGTAAATAGACACCAGTCTGGGAGTGACTGACACTGTAAATAGACACCAGTCCTGGAGAGGCAGTGACTGTAAATAGACACCAGTCTGGGATTGACTGACAGTGTAAATAGACACCAGTCCTGGAGAGGCAGTGACTGTAAATAGACACCAGTCTGGGATTGACCCAAACTGTAAATAGACACCAGTCTGGGACAGACTGACACTGTAAATAGACACCAGTCTGAGACAGACTGACACTGTAAATAGACACCAGTCATGGACAAACAGGCATTGTAAATAGACACCAGTCTGGGACTGACGGACACTGTAAATAAATACCAGTCTGGGACTGACAGACACTGTAAATAGACACCAGCCATGGACAAACAGACACTGAAAATAGACTCCATGATGGGACTGACAGACACTGTAAATAGACATCAGTCTGGGACTGACAGACATTGTAAATAGACACCAGTCAGTGAATGTCAGGCACTGTAAATAGCAACCAGTCTGGGAGAGACAGACACTGTAAAGAGACACCATTCCGTGACAGATGGACACTGCAAATAGACACTAGTCTGGGACTGACACGATAAATAGACATCAGTCTTGGACAGACACACACTGTAAATAGACACCAGTCTGGGACTCACAGGCAATGTAAATAGACACCAGTCCTGGACAGGCAGTGACTGCAAATAGACACCAGTCTGGGATTGACCCAAACTGTAAATAGACACCAGTCTGGGACTGAACCACACTGAAAAAAGACACCAGTCTGAGACTGACAGACACTGTAAATAGACACCAGTCATGGACAAACAGACACAGTAAATAGACTCCAGGATGGGAGTGACTGACATTGTAAATAGACACCAGTCTGGGACTGACAGACACTGTAAATAGATACCAGTCTGGGACTGACAGACACTGTAAATAGACACCAGTCATGGACAAACAGACACTGTAAATAGAATCCAGGATGGGAGTGACTGACACTGTAAATAGACACCAGTCTGGGACTGACAGATGCTGTAAATAGACACCAGTCTGGGACTGACAGACACTGTAAATAGACACCAGTCAGTGACTGACAGACACTGTAAGTAGACATCTGTCTGGGAGAGACAGACACTGTAAATAGACACCATTCCGTGACAGACGGACACTCCAAATAGACACTAGTCTTGGACTGACACTGTAAATAGACATCAGTCTTGGACAGACAGACACTGTAAACAGACACCAGTCTGGGACTGACAGATACTGTAAATAGACACCAGTCTGGGACTGACAAACACTGTAACTAGACACAAGTCCGGGACTGAAAGACACTGAAAATAGACAGCAATCTGGGCAAACGGACACGTTAAAAGACACAAGTGTGGGACTGACACTGTAAATAGACCCCAGTCTAGGACTGACACTGTCAATAGACACCAGTCCTGCACAGGCATTGACTGTAAAGAGACACCAGTCTGGGATTGCCCCAGACTGTAAATAGACACCAGTCTGGGATGGACAGACACTGTAAATAGACATCAGTCTGGGACTGACAGACACTGTAAATAGACACCAGTCTGGGATTGACAGACACTGTAAATAGACACCAGTCTGGGACTGACTGACACTATAAATAGACGCCAGTCTGGGATTGACCCAAACTGTAAATAGACACCAGTCAGGGACATACAGACACTGTAAATAGACACCAGGATGGGATTGACAGACACTGTAAATAGACACCAGTCTGGGACTGACAGACACTGTAAATAGACACCAGTCTGGCACTGACAGACACTGTAAATAGATACCAGTCTGGTACAGACACGTAAATAGACATCGGTCTGGGACTGACAGACATTGTAAATAGACACCAGTCTGGAACTGACAGACACTGTAAATAGACACCAGTCTAGCAATAACAGACACTCTAAATAGACAGCATTCTAGCACAGGCAGACACTGTAAATAGACACCAGTCCTGGACTGACAGGCACTGTGAATAGACACCAGTCTGGGACAGGCAGACACTGTAAATAGACACCAGTCTGGGAGTGACTGACACTGTAAATAGACACCAATCCTGGACAGGCAGTGACTGTAAATAGACACCAGTCTGGGATTGACTGACAGTGTAAATAGACACCAGTCCTGGACAGGCAGTGACTGTAAATAGTCACCAGTCTGGGATTGACCCAAACTGTAAATAGACACCAGTCTGGGACAGACTGACAGTGTAAATAGACACCAGTCTGGGACAGACTGACACTGTAAACAGACACCAGTCCTGGACAGGCAGTGACTGTAAATAGGCACCAGTCTGGGATTGACCTAAACTGTAAATAGACACCAGTCTGGGACCGAACCACACTGAAAAAAGACACCAGTCTGAGACTGACAGACACTGTAAATAGACACCAGTCATGGACAAACAGACACAGTAAATAGACTCCAGGATGGGAGTGACTGACACTGTAAATAGACGCCAGTCAGGGACTGACAGATACTGTAAATAGACACCAGTCTGGGAATGAAGACACTGTAAATAGACACCAGTCTGGGACTGACAGACACTGTAAATAGACACCAGTCAGTGACTGACAGACACCAGTCTGGGAGAGACAGACACTGTAAATAGACACCATTCCGTGACAGACGGACACTGCAAATAGACACTAGTCTGGGACTGACACTGTAAATAGACGTCAGTCTTGGACAGACAGACACTGTAAATAGACACCAGTCTGGGACTGACAGATACTGTAAATAGACACCAGTCTGGGACTAACAAACACTGTAACTAGAAACAAGTCTGGGACTGAAAGACACTGAAAATCGACAGCAATCTGGGCAAACGGACACTGTAAATAGACACAAGTGTGGGACTGACACTGTAAATAGACACCAGTCCTGGACAGGCAGTGACTGTAAATGGACACCAGTCTTGGATTGCCCCAAACTGTAAATAGACACCAGTCTGGGACGGACAGACACTGTAAATAGACACCAGTCTGGGACTGACAGACACTGTAAATAGACACCAGTCTGGGGTTGACAGACACTGTAAATAGACACCAGTCTGGGACTGACTGACACTATAAATAGACACCAGTCTGGGATTGACCCAAACTGTAAATAGACACCAGTCAGGGACATAGAGACACTGTAAATAGACACCAGGATGGGATTGACAGACACTGTAAATAGACACCAGTCTGGGACTGACACACACTATAAATAGACACCAGTCTGGGACTGACAGACATTGTAAAGAGATACCAGTCTGGCACTGACAGACACTGTAAATAGACACCAGTCTGGGACTGACAGACATTGTAAAGAGATACCAGTCTGGCACTGACTGACACTATAAATAGACACCAGTCTGGGATTGACCCAAACTGTAAATAGACACCAGTCAGGGACATAGAGACACTGTAAATAGACACCAGGATGGGATTGACAGACACTGTAAATAGACACCAGTCTGGGACTGACACACACTATAAATAGACACCAGTCTGGGACTGACAGACATTGTAAAGAGATACCAGTCTGGCACTGACAGACACTGTAAATAGACACCAGTCTGGGACTGACAGACATTGTAAAGAGATACCAGTCTGGCACTGACTGACACTATAAATAGACACCAGTCTGGGATTGACCCAAACTGTAAATAGACACCAGTCAGGGACATAGAGACACTGTAAATCGACACCAGTCTGGCACTGACAGACACTGTAAATAGACACCAGTCTGGTACAGACACATAAATAGACATCGGTCTGGGACTGACAGACATTGTAAATAAACACCAGTCTGGGACTGACAGACACTGTAAATAGACACCAGTCCTGGACTGACAGGCACTGTGAATAGACACCAGTCTGGGACAGGCAGACACTGTAAATAGACACCAGTCTGGGAGTGACTGACACTGTAAATAGACACCAATCCTGGACAGGCAGTGACTGTAAATAGACACCAGTCTGGGATTGACTGACAGTGTAAATAGACACCAGTCCTGGACAGGCAGTGACTGTAAATAGTCACCAGTCTGGGATTGACCCAAACTGTAAATAGACACCAGTCTGGGACAGACTGACAGTGTAAATAGACACCAGTCTGGGACAGACTGACACTGTAAACAGACACCAGTCCTGGACAGGCAGTGACTGTAAATAGGCACCAGTCTGGGATTGACCTAAACTGTAAATAGACACCAGTCTGGGACTGAACCACACTGAAAAAAGACACCAGTCTGAGACTGACAGACACTGTAAATAGACACCAGTCATGGACAAACAGACACAGTAAATAGACTCCAGGATGGGAGTGACTGACACTGTAAATAGACGCCAGTCAGGGACTGACAGATACTGTAAATAGACACCAGTCTGGGAATGAAGACACTGTAAATAGACACCAGTCTGGGACTGACAGACACTGTAAATAGACACCAGTCAGTGACTGACAGACACCAGTCTGGGAGAGACAGACACTGTAAATAGACACCATTCCGTGACAGACGGACACTGCAAATAGACACTAGTCTGGGACTGACACTGTAAATAGACGTCAGTCTTGGACAGACAGACACTGTAAATAGACACCAGTCTGGGACTGACAGATACTGTAAATAGACACCAGTCTGGGACTAACAAACACTGTAACTAGAAACAAGTCCGGGACTGAAAGACACTGAAAATCGACAGCAATCTGGGCAAACGGACACTGTAAATAGACACAAGTGTGGGACTGACACTGTAAATAGACACCAGTCCTGGACAGGCAGTGACTGTAAATGGACACCAGTCTTGGATTGCCCCAAACTGTAAATAGACACCAGTCTGGGACGGACAGACACTGTAAATAGACACCAATCTGGGACTGACAGACACTGTAAATAGACACCAGTCTGGGGTTGACAGACACTGTAAATAGACACCAGTCTGGGACTGACTGACACTATAAATAGACACCAGTCTGGGATTGACCCAAACTGTAAATAGACACCAGTCAGGGACATAGAGACACTGTAAATAGACACCAGGATGGGATTGACAGACACTGTAAATAGACACCAGTCTGGGACTGACACACACTATAAATAGACACCAGTCTGGGACTGACAGACATTGTAAAGAGATACCAGTCTGGCACTGACAGACACTGTAAATAGACACCAGTCTGGGACTGACAGACATTGTAAAGAGATACCAGTCTGGCACTGACTGACACTATAAATAGACACCAGTCTGGGATTGACCCAAACTGTAAATAGACACCAGTCAGGGACATAGAGACACTGTAAATAGACACCAGGATGGGATTGACAGACACTGTAAATAGACACCAGTCTGGGACTGACACACACTATAAATAGACACCAGTCTGGGACTGACAGACATTGTAAAGAGATACCAGTCTGGCACTGACAGACACTGTAAATAGACACCAGTCTGGGACTGACAGACATTGTAAAGAGATACCAGTCTGGCACTGACTGACACTATAAATAGACACCAGTCTGGGATTGACCCAAACTGTAAATAGACACCAGTCAGGGACATAGAGACACTGTAAATCGACACCAGTCTGGCACTGACAGACACTGTAAATAGACACCAGTCTGGTACAGACACATAAATAGACATCGGTCTGGGACTGACAGACATTGTAAATAAACACCAGTCTGGGACTGACAGACACTGTAAATAGACACCAGTCTAGGAATAACAGACTCTCTAAATAGATAGCATTCTAGGACAGGCAGACGCTGTAAATAGACACCAGTCCTGGACTGACAGGCACTGTGAATAGACACCAGTCTGGGACAGCAGACACTGTAAATAGACACCAGTCTGGGACTGACAGACACTGTAAATAGACACTAGTCTGGGACTGACAGACACTGTAAATAAATATCAGTCTGGGACTGACAGACACTGTAAATAGACATCAGTCATGGACAAACAGACACTGTAAATAGACTCCAGGATGGGAGTGACTGACACTGTAAATAGACACCAGTCTGGGACTGAGAGACACTGTGAATAGACACCAGTCTGGGATTGACAGACAGTATAAATAGGCACCAGTCTGGGACTGACAGAGAATGTAAATAGACACCAGTCGGGGACTGACAGACACTGTACATAGATACCAGTCTGGGACTGACAGACACTGTAAGTCGACACCAATCTTGGACATACACGTAAATAGACATCGGTCTGGGACTGACAGACATTGTAAAAGACATCAGTCTGGGACCGACAGACATTGTAAATAGAAACCAGTCGAGGAATGACAGACACACTAAATAGACACCAATCTGGGACAGGCAGACACTGTAAATTGACACCAGTCTGGGACTGAACCACACTGAAAAAAGACACCAGTCTGGGACTGACTGGCACTGTAAATAGACACCAGTCTGGGAGTGACTGACACTGTAAATAGACACCAGTCCTGGAGAGGCAGTGACTGTAAATAGACACCAGTCTGGGATTGACTGACAGTGTAAATAGACACCAGTCCTGGAGAGGCAGTGACTGTAAATAGACACCAGTCTGGGATTGACCCAAACTGTAAATAGACACCAGTCTGGGACAGACTGACACTGTAAATAGACACCAGTCTGAGACAGACTGACACTGTAAAGAGACACCAGTCTGAGACTGACAGACACTGTAAATAGACACCAGTCATGGACAAACAGGCATTGTAAATAGACACCAGTCTGGCACTGACGGACACTGTAAATAAATACCAGTCTGGGACTGACAGACACTGTAAATAGACACCAGCCATGGACAAACAGACACTGAAAATAGACTCCATGATGGGACTGACAGACACTGTAAATAGACATCAGTCTGGGACTGACAGACATTGTAAAGAGACACCATTCCGTGACAGATGGACACTGCAAATAGACACTAGTCTGGGACTGACACGATAAATAGACATCAGTCTTGGACAGACAGACACTGTAAATAGACACCAGTCTGGGACTCACAGGCAATGTAAATAGACACCAGTCCTGGACAGGCAGTGACTGCAAATAGACACCAGTCTGGGATTGACCCAAACTGTAAATAGACACCAGTCTGGGACTGAACCACACTGAAAAAAGACACCAGTCTGAGACTGACAGACACTGTAACTAGACACCAGTCATGGACAAACAGACACTGTAAATAGACTCCAGGATGGGAGTGACTGACACTGTAAATAGACACCAGTCTGGGACTGACAGATATTGTAAATAGACACCAGTCTGGGACCCACAGACACTGTAAATAGACACCAGTCAGTGACTGACAGACACTGTAAGTAGACACCAGTCTGGGAGAGACAGACACTGTAAATAGACACCATTCCGTGACAGACGGACACTCCAAATAGACACTACTCTTGGACTGACACTGTAAATAGACATCAGTCTTGGAGAGACAGACACTGTAAACAGACACCAGTCTGGGACTGACAGATACTGTAAATAGACACCAGTCTGGGACTGACAAACACTGTAACTAGACACAAGTCCGGGACTGAAAGACACTGAAAATAGACAGCAATCTGGGCAAACGGACACGGTAAATAGACACAAGTGTGGGACTGACACTGTAAATAGACCCCAGTCTAGGACTGACACTGTCAATAGACACCAGTCCTGGACAGGGATTGACTGTAAATAGACACCAGTCTGGGATTGCCCCTGACTGTAAATAGACACCAGTCTGGGATGGACAGACACTGTAAATAGACACCAGTCTGGGACTTACAGACACTGTAAATAGACACCAGTCTGGGATTGACAGACACTGTAAATAGATACCAGTCTGGGACTGACTGACACTATAAATAGACGCCAGTCTGGGATTGACCCAAACTGTAAATAGACACCAGTCAGGGACATACAGACACTGTAAATAGACACCAGGATGGGATTGACAGACACTGTAAATAGACACCAGTCTGGGACTGACAGACACTGTAAATAGACACCAGTCTGGCACTGACAGACACTGTAAATAGATACCAGTCTGGTACAGACACGTAAATAGACATCGGTCTGGGACTGACAGACATTGTAAATAGACACCAGTCTGGAACTGACAGACACTGTAAATAGACACCAGTCTAGCAATAACAGACACTCTAAATAGACAGCATTCTAGCACAGGCAGACACTGTAAATAGACAGCAGTCCTGGACTGACAGGCACTGTGAATAGACACCAGTCTGGGACAGGCAGACACTGTAAATAGACACCAGTCTGGGAGTGACTGACACTGTAAATAGACACCAATCCTGGACAGGCAGTGACTGTAAATAGACACCAGTCTGGGATTGACTGACAGTGTAAGTAGACACCAGTCCTGGACAGGCAGTGACTGTAAATAGTCACCAGTCTGGGATTGACTGACAGTGTAAGTAGATACCAGTCCTGGACAGGCAGTGACTGTAAATAGTCACCAGTCTGGGATTGACCCAAACTGTAAATAGACACCAGTCTGGGACAGACTGACAGTGTAAATAGACACCAGTCTGGGACAGACTGACACTGTAAACAGACACCAGTCCTGGACAGGCAGTGACTGTAAATAGGCACCAGTCTGGGATTGACCCAAACTGTAAATAGACACCAGTCTGGGACTGAACCACACTGAAAAAAGACACCAGTCTGAGACTGACAGACACTGTAAATAGACACCAGTCATGGACAAACAGACACAGGAAATAGACTCCAGGATGGGAGTGACTGACACTGTAAATAGACGCCAGTCAGGGACTGACAGATACTGTAAATAGACACCAGTCTGGCACTGACAGACACTGTAAATAGATACCAGTCTGGTACAGACACGTAAATAGACATCGGTCTGGGACTGACAGACATTGTAAATAGACACCAGTCTGGAACTGACAGACACTGTAAATAGACACCAGTCTAGCAATAACAGACACTCTAAATAGACACCAGTCCTGGACTGACAGGCACTGTGAATAGACACCAGTCTGGGACAGGCAGACACTGTAAATAGACACCAGTCTGGGAGTGACTGACACTGTAAATAGACACCAATCCTGGACAGGCAGTGACTGTAAATAGACACCAGTCTGGGATTGACTGACAGTGTAAATAGACACCAGTCCTGGACAGGCAGTGACTGTAAATAGTCACCAGTCTGGGATTGACCCAAACTGTAAATAGACACCAGTCTGGGACAGACTGACAGTGTAAATAGATACCAGTCTGGGACAGACTGACACTGTAAACAGACACCAGTCCTGGACAGGCAGTGACTGTAAATAGGCACCAGTCTGGGATTGACCCAAACTGTAAATAGACACCAGTCTGGGACTGAACCACACTGAAAAAAGACACCAGTCTGAGACTGACAGACACTGTAAATAGACACCAGTCATGGACAAACAGACACAGTAAATAGACTCCAGGATGGGAGTGACTGACACTGTAAATAGACGCCAGTCAGGGACTGACAGATACTGTAAATAGACACCAGTCTGGGAATGAAGACACTGTAAATAGACACCAGTCTGGGACTGACAGACACTGTAAATAGACACCAGTCAGTGACTGACAGACACTGTAAGTAGACACCAGTCTGGGAGAGACAGACACTGTAAATAGACACCATTCCGTGACAGACGGACACTGCAAATAGACACTAGTCTGGGACTGACACTGTAAATAGACGTCAGTCTTGGACAGACAGACACTGTAAATAGACACCAGTCTGGGACTGACAGATACTGTAAATAGACACCAGTCTGGGACTAACAAACACTGTAACTAGAAACAAGTCCGGGACTGAAAGACACTGAAAATAGACAGCAATCTGGGCAAACGGACACTGTAAATAGACACAAGTGTGGGACTGACACTGTAAATAGACACCAGTCTAGGACTGACACTGTAAATAGACACCAGTCCTGGACAGGCAGTGACTGTAAATGGACACCAGTCTGGGATTGCCCCAAACTGTAAATAGACACCAGTCTGGGACGGACAGACACTGTAAATAGACAACAGTCTGGGATTGACAGACACTGTAAATAGACACCAGTCTGGGACTGACTGACACTATAAATAGACACCAGTCTGGGATTGACCCAAACTGTAAATAGACACCAGTCAGGGACATAGAGACACTGTAAATAGACACCAGGATGGGATTGACAGACACTGTAAATAGACACCAGTCTGGGACTGACACACACTATAAATAGACACCAGTCTGGGACTGACAGACATTGTAAAGAGATACCAGTCTGGCACTGACAGACACTGTAAATAGACACCAGTCTGGGACTGACAGACACTGTAAATAGACACCAGTCTGGTACAGACACGTAAATAGACATCGGTCTGGGACTGACAGACATTGTAAATAAACACCAGTCTGGGACTGACAGACACTGTAAATAGACACCAGTCTGGTACAGACACGTAAATAGACATCGGTCTGGGACTGACAGACATTGTAAATAGACACCAGTCCAGGAATAACAGACTCTCTAAATAGATAGCATTCTAGGACAGGCAGACGCTGTAAATAGACACCAGTCCTGGACTGACAGGCACTGTGAATAGACACCAGTCTGGGACAGCAGACACTGTAAATAGACACCAGTCTGGGACTGAACCACACTGAAAAAAGACACCAGTCTGGGACTGACTGGCACTGTAAATAGACACCAGTCTGGGACTCACAGGCAATGTAAATAGACACCAGTCCTGGACAGGCAGTGACTGCAAATAGACACCAGTCTGGGATTGACCCAAACTGTAAATAGACACCAGTCTGGGACTGAACCACACTGAAAAAAGACACCAGTCTGAGACTGACAGACACTGTAAATAGACATCAGTCATGGACAAACAGACACTGTAAATAGACTCCAGGATGGGAGTGACTGACACTGTAAATAGACACCAGTCTGGGACTGAGAGACACTGTGAATAGACACCAGTCTGGGATTGACAGACAGTATAAATAGGCACCAGTCTGGGACTGACAGAGAATGTAAATAGACACCAGTCGGGGACTGACAGACACTGTACACAGATACCAGTCTGGGACTGACAGACACTGTAAGTCGACACCAATCTTGGACATACACGTAAATAGACATCGGTCAGGGACTGACAGACATTGTAAAAGACATCAGTCTGGGACCGACAGACATTGTAAATAGAAACCAGTCGAGGAATGACAGACACACTAAATAGACACCAATCTGGGACAGGCAGACACTGTAAATTGACACCAGTCTGGGACTGAACCACACTGAAAAAAGACACCAGTCTGGGACTGACTGGCACTGTAAATAGACACCAGTCTGGGAGTGACTGACACTGTAAATAGACACCAGTCCTGGAGAGGCAGTGACTGTAAATAGACACCAGTCTGGGATTGACTGACAGTGTAAATAGACACCAGTCCTGGAGAGGCAGTGACTGTAAATAGACACCAGTCTGGGATTGACCCAACTGTAAATAGACACCAGTCTGGGACAGACTGACACTGTAAATAGACACCAGTCTGAGACAGACTGACACTGTAAAGAGACACCAGTCTGAGACTGACAGACACTGTAAATAGACACCAGTCATGGACAAACAGGCATTGTAAATAGACACCAGTCTGGGACTGACGGACACTGTAAATAAATACCAGTCTGGAACTGACAGACACTGTAAATAGACACCAGCCATGGACAAACAGACACTGAAAATAGACTCCATGATGGGACTGACAGACACTGTAAATAGACATCAGTCTGGGACTGACAGACAGTGTAAATAGACACCAGTCAGTGAATGTCAGGCACTGTAAATAGCAACCAGTCTGGGAGAGACAGACACTGTAAAGAGACACCATTCCGTGACAGATGGACACTGCAAATAGACACTAGTCTGGGACTGACACGATAAATAGACATCAGTCTTGGACAGACAGACACTGTAAATAGACACCAGTCTGGGACTCACAGGCAATGTAAATAGACACCAGTCCTGGACAGGCAGTGACTGCAAATAGACACCAGTCTGGGATTGACCCAAACTGTAAATAGACACCAGTCTGGGACTGAACCACACTGAAAAAAGACACCAGTCTGAGACTGACAGACACTGTAAATAGACACCAGTCATGGACAAACAGACACTGTAAATAGACTCCAGGATGGGAGTGACTGACACTGTAAATAGACACCAGTCTGGGACTGACAGATACTGTAAATAGACACCAGTCTGGGACCCACAGACACTGTAAATAGACACCAGTCAGTGACTGACAGACACTGTAAGTAGACACCAGTCTGGGAGAGACAGACACTGTAAATAGACACCATTCCGTGACAGACAGACACTCCAAATAGACACTACTCTTGGACTGACACTGTAAATAGACATCAGTCTTGGACAGACAGACACTGTAAACAGACACCAGTCTGGGACTGACAGATACTGTAAATAGACACCAGTCTGGGACTGACAAACACTGTAACTAGACACAAGTCCGGGACTGAAAGACACTGAAAATAGACAGCAATCTGGGCAAACGGACACGGTAAAAAGACACAAGTGTGGGACTGACACTGTAAATAGACCCCAGTCTAGGACTGACACTGTCAATAGACACCAGTCCTGGACAGGGATTGACTGTAAATAGACACCAGTCTGGGATTGCCCCTGACTGTAAATAGACACCAGTCTGGGATGGACAGACACTGTAAATAGACACCAGTCTGGGACTGACAGATATTGTAACGACATACCAGTCTGGAACTGACAGACACTGTGAATAGACACCATTCTGGGACAGGCAGACAGTGTAAAGAGATACCAGTCTGGCACTGACAGACACTGTAAATAGATATCATTCTGGGACTGACAGATACTGTAAATAAACACCAGTCTGGGACTGATAGACATTGTAATGATATACCAGTCTGGCACTGACAGACACTGTTAATAGACACCAGTCTAGAACTGACAAGTCAATAGACACCAATCTGGGACTGACAGACAATGTAAATAGACACCTGTCTGGGACTGACACATACTGTAAATAGTCACCAGTCTGGGACAGACACATAAATAGACAGCAGTCTGGGACTGACAGACACTGTAAATAAATACCAGTCTGGGACTGACAGACATTGTAAATAGACACAAGTCTGGGATTGACAGACACTGCAAATAGACACCAATCTGGGACAGACATGTGAATAGACACCAGTCTGGGACTGACAGACACTGTAAATAGATACCAGTCTGGGACTGACAGACACTGTAAGTAGACACCAATCTTGGACAGACACGTAAATAGACATCGGTCTGGGACTGACAGACATTGTAAATAGACATCAGTCTGGGACTGACAGACATTGTAAGTAGACACCAATCTTGGACAGACACGTAAATAGACATCGGTCTGGGACTGACAGACATTGTAAATAGACATCAGTCTGGGACCGACAGACATTGTAAATAAACACCAGTCCAGGAATGACAGACACACTAAATAGACAACATTCTGGGACAGGCAGACACTGTAAATAGACACCAGTCTGGGACTGACAGACGCTGTAAATAGACACCAGTCTGGGACTGACAGACGCTGTAAATAGACACCAGTCTGGGACTGACAGACATTGTAAAGAGATACCAGCCTGGCACTGACAGACACTGTAAATAGACACCAGTCTGGGACTGACAGACACTGTAAATAGACACCAGTCTGGCACTGACAGACACTGTAATTAAATATCAGTCTGGGACTGACAGACACTGTAAATAGACATCAGTCATGGACAAACAGACACTGTAAATAGACTCCAGGATACGAGTGACTGACACTGTAAACAGACACCAATCCTGGACAGGCAGTGACTGTAAATAGACACCAGTCTGGGATTGACTGACAGTGTAAATAGACACCAGTCCTGGACAGGCAGTGACTGTAAATAGACAGCAGTCTGGGATTGACCCAAACTGTAAATAGACACCAGTCTGGGACAGACTGACAGTGTAAATAGACACCAGTCTGGGACAGACTGACACTGTAAACAGACACCAGTCCTGGACAGGCAGCGACTGTAAATAGGCACCAGTCTGGGATTGACCCAAACTGTAAATAGACACCAGTCTGCGACTGAACCACACTGAAAAAAGACACCAGTCTGAGACTGACAGACACTGTAAATAGACACCAGTCATGGACAAACAGACCCAGTAAATAGACTCCAGGATGGGAGTGACTGACACTGTAAATAGACGCCAGTCAGGGACTGACAGATACTGTAAATAGACACCAGTCTGGGAATGAAGACACTGTAAATAGACACCAGTCTGAGACTGACAGACACTGTAAATAGACACCAGTCAATGACTGACAGACACTGTAAGTAGACACCAGTGTCTGGGAGAGACAGACACTGTAAATAGACACCATTCCGTGACAGACGGACACTGCAAATAGACACTAGTCTGGGACTGACACTGTAAATAGACGTCAGTCTTGGACAGACAGACACTGTAAATAGACACCAGTCTGGGACTGACAGATACTGTAAATAGACACCAGTCTGGGACTAACAAACACTGTAACTAGAAACAAGTCCGGGACTGAAAGACACTGAAAATAGACAGCAATCTGGGCAAACGGACACTGTAAATAGACACAAGTGTGGGACTGACACTGTAAATAGACACCAGTCTCGGACTGACACTGTAAATAGACACCAGTCCTGGACAGGCAGTGACTGTAAATAGACACCAGTCTGGGATTGCCCCAGACTGTAAATAGACACCAGTCTGGGATGGACAGACACTGTAAATAGACACCAGTCTGGGACTGACAGACACTGTAAATAGACACCAGTCTGGGATTGACAGACACTGTAAATAGACACCAGTCTGGGACTGACTGACACTATAAATAGACACCAGTCTGGGATTGACTCAAACTGTAAATAGACACCAGTCAGGGACATAGAGACACTGTAAATAGACACCAGGATGGGATTTACAGACACTGTAAATAGACACCAGTCTGGGACTGACACACACTATAAATAGACACCAGTCTGGGACTGACAGCCATTGTAAAGAGATACAAGTCTGGCACTGACAGACACTGTAAATAGACATCAGTCTTGGACTGACAGACACTGTAAATAGACACCAGTCTGGCACTGACAGACACTGTACATAAATATCAGTCTGGGACTGATAGACACTGTAAATAGACATCAGTCATGGACAAACAGACACTGTAAATAGACTCCAGGATGGGAGTGACTGACACTGTAAATAGACACCAATCCTGGACAGGCAGTGACTGTAAATAGACACCAGTCTGGGACAGACTGACAGTGTAAATAGACACCAGTCTGGGACAGACTGACACTGTAAACAGACACCAGTCCTGGACAGGCAGTGACTGTAAATAGGCACCAGTCTGGGATTGACCCAAACTGTAAATAGATACCAATCTGGGACTGAACCACACTGAAAAAAGACACCAGTCTGAGACTGACAGACACTGTAAATAGACACCAGTCATGGACAAACAGACACAGTAAATAGACTCCAGGATGGGAGTGACTGACACTGTAAATAGACGCCAGTCAGGGACTGACAGACACTGTAAATAGACACCAGTCTGGGAATGAAGACACTGTAAATAGACACCAGTCTGGGACTGACAGACACTGTAAATAGACACCAGTCAGTCACTGATAGACACTGTAAGTAGACACCAGTCTGGGAGAGACAGACACTGTAAATAGACACCATTCCGTGACAGACGGACACTGCAAATAGACACTAGTCTGGGACTGACACTGTAAATAGACGTCAGTCTTGGACAGACAGACACTGTAAATAGACACCAGTCTGGGACTGACAGACACTGTAAATAGACACCAGTCTGGGACTAACAAACACTGTAACTAGAAACAAGTCCGGGACTGAAAGACACTGAAAATAGACAGCAATCTGGGCAAACGGACACTGTAAATAGACACAAGTGTGGGACTGACACTGTAAATAGACACCAGTCTAGGACTGACACTGTAAATAGACACCAGTCCTGGACAGGCAGTGACTGTAAATAGACACCAGTCTGGGATTGCCCCAAACTGTAAATAGACACCAGTCTGGGACGGACAGACACTGTAAATAGACACCAGTCTGGGACTGACAGACACTGTAAATAGACACCAGTCTGGGATTGACAGACACTGTAAATAGACACCAGTCTGGGACTGACTGACACTATAAGTAGACACCAGTCTGGGATTGACCCAAACTGTAAATAGACACCAGTCAGGGACATAGAAACACTGTAAATAGACACCAGGATGGGATTTACGGACACTGTAAATAGACACCAGTCTGGGACTGACACACACTATAAATAGACACCAGTCTGGGACTGACAGACATTGTAAAGAGATACCAGTCTGGCACTGACAGACACTGTAAATAGACACCAGTCTGGGACTGACAGACACTGTAAATAGACACCAGTCTGGTACTGACAGACACTGTAAATAGACACCAGTCTGGTACAGACACGTAAATAGACATCAGTCTGGGACTGACAGACATTGTAAATAAACACCAGTCTGGGACTGACAGACACTGTAAATAGACACCAGTCTAGGAATAACAGACACTCTAAATAGACAGCATTCTAGGACAGGCAGACACTGTAAATAGACACCAGTCCTGGACTGACAGGCACTGTGAATAGACACCAGTCTGGGACAGCAGACACTGTAAATAGACACCAGTCTGGGACTGACAGAGAATGTAAATAGACACCTGTCTGGGACTGACACATACTGTAAATAGACACCAGTCTGAGACTGACAGACACTGTTACTATACACCAGTCTGGGACAGACACGTAAATAGACAGCAGTCTGGGACTGACAGACACTGTAAATAGATACCAGTCTGGGACTGACAGACACTGTAAATAGACACCAGTCCTGGACTGACAGCACTGTGAATAGACACCAGTCTGGGACAGCAGACACTGTAAATAGACACCAGTCTGGGACTGACAGAGAATGTAAATAGACACCAGTCTGGGACTGACAGACACTGTAAATAAATATCAGTCTGGGACTGACAGACACTGTAAATAGACATCAGTCATGGACAAACAGACACTGTAAATAGAGCCAGGATGGGAGTGACTGACACTGTAAATAGACACCAGTCTGGGACTGAGAGACACTGTGAATAGACACCAGTCTGGGATTGACAGACACTATAAATAGGCACCAGTCTGGGACTGACAGAGAATGTAAATAGACACCAGTCGGGGACTAACAGACACTGTAAATAGATACCAGTCTGGGACTGACTGACACTGTAAGTCGACACCAATCTTGGACATACACGTAAATAGACATCGGTCTGGGACTGACAGACATTGTAAAAGACATCAGTCTGGGACCGACAGACATTGTAAATAGAAACCAGTCGAGGAATGACAGACACACTAAATAGACACCAATCTGGGACAGGCAGACACTGTAAATTGACACCAGTCTGGGAGAGGCAGACACTGTAAATAGACATTAGTCTGGGACGGACAGACACTGTCACTAGATACCAATGTGGGACTGACAGACAATGAAAATAGACACCAGTCTGGTACAGACAGACACTCTAAATAGTAACCAGTCTGGGACTGACACCGTAAATAGACAGCAGTCTGGGATTGACAGACACTGTAAATCGACACCAGTCTGGGACTGACAGATATTGTAACGACATACCAGTCTGGAACTGACAGACACTGTGAATAGACACCATTCTGGGACAGGCAGACAGTGTAAAGAGATACCAGTCTGGCACTGACAGACACTGTAAATAGATATCATTCTGGGACTGACAGATACTGTAAATAAACACCAGTCTGGGACTGATAGACATTGTAATGATATACCAGTCTGGCACTGACAGACACTGTAAATAGACACCAGTCTAGAACTGACAAGTCAATAGACACCAATCTGGGACTGACAGACAATGTAAATAGACACCTGTCTGGGACTGACACATACTGTAAATAGTCACCAGTCTGGGACAGACACATAAATAGACAGCAGTCTGGGACTGACAGACACTGTAAATAAATACCAGTCTGGGACTGACAGACATTGTAAATAGACACAAGTCTGGGATTGACAGACACTGTAAATAGACACCAATCTGGGACAGACATGTGAATAGACACCAGTCTGGGACTGACAGACACTGTAAATAGATACCAGTCTGGGACTGACAGACACTGTAAGTAGACACCAATCTTGGACAGACACGTAAATAGACATCGGTCTGGGACTGACAGACATTGTAAATAAACACCAGTCCAGGAATGACAGACACACTAAATAGACAACATTCTGGGACAGGCAGACACTGTAAATAGACACCAGTCTGGGAGAGGCAGACACTGTAAATAGACACCAGCCGAGAACTGACACGTAAATAGACACCAGTCTGGGACAGACAGAGACTGTAAATCGACACCAGTCTGGGACCAACAGAAACTGTAAATAGACACCAGTCCTGGACTGACAGACAATGTAAATAGGCACCAGTCTGGGACTGACACATACTGTAAATAAACACCAGTCTAGGACTGACAGACACTGTAAATAGACACCAGTCTTGGACTGACAGACGCTGTAAATAGACACCAGTCTGGGACTGACAGACGCTGTAAATAGACACCAGTCTGGGACTGACAGACGCTGTAAATAGACACCAGTCTGGGACTGACAGACGCTGTAAATAGACACCAGTCTGAAACTGACAGACACCGTAAATTGACACCAGTCTGAAACTGACAGACACTGTAAATAGACACCAATCTGGGACTGACGGACGCTGTAAATAGACACCAGTCTGGGACTGACAGATGCTGTAAATAGACACCAATCTGGGACAGACAGACATTGTAAATAGACACCAGTCTGGGACTGACAGACACTGTAAATAGACACCAGTCTAGCACTGATAAGACACTATAAATAGACACCAGTCTTTGACTGACAGACACTGTAAACAGACACCACTCTGGCACTGACAGACACTGTAAATAGACACCAGTCTGGGACAGACACGTAAATAGACATCGGTCTGGGACTGACAGATTTTGTAAATAGACACCAGTCTGGGACTGACAGACACTGTAAATAGACACCAGTCTAGGAATAACAGACACTCTAAATAGACACCAGTCTGGGACAGGCAGACATTGCAAATAGACACCAATCTGGGACTGACAGACATTGCAAATAGACACCAGTCTGGGACAGACAGACACTATAAATAGACACCAATCTGGGACTGACAGACCTTGCAAATAGACACCAGTCTGGGACTGACAGACACTGTAAATAGACACCAGACTGGGACTGACAGATACTGCAACTAGACAGCAGTCTGAGACTGACAATGAAAATAGACACCAGTCTCGGCAAACAGACACTGTAAATAGACAGAAATCTGGGACTGAAACTGTGAATAGACACCCTTCTGGGACAGACACTAAGTAGACACCAGTCTGGTACAGACAGACACTCTAAATAGTAACCAGTCTGGGACTGACACCGCACATAGACACCAGTCTGGGACAGACAGACACTGTAAATAGACACCAGTCTGGGACTGAACCACACTGATAAAAGACACCAGTCTGGGACTGACTGGCACTGTAAATAGACACCAATTTGGGCGTGACTGATACTGTAAATAGACACCAGTCCTGGAGAGGCAGTGACTGTAAATAGACACCAGTCTGGGATTGACTGACAGTGTAAATAGACACCAGTCCTGGACAGGCAGTGACTGTAAATAGACACCAGTCTGGGATTGACCCAAACTGTAAATAGACACCAGTCTGGGACAGACTGACACTGTAAATAGACACCAGTCTGAGACAGACTGACACTGTAACTAGACACCAGTCTGAGACTGACAGACACTGTAAACAGACACCAGTCATGGACAAACAGGCACTGTAAATAGACACCAGTCTGGGACTGACGGACACTGTCAATAAATACCAGTCTGGGACTGACAGACACTGTAAATAGACACCAGTCATGGACAAACAGACACTGTAAATAGACTCCATGATGGGACTGACAGACACTGTAAATAGACATCAGTCTGGAACTGACAGACATTGTAAATATACACCAGTCAGTGAATGTCAGGCACTGTAAATAGACACCAGTCTGGGAGAGACAGACACTGTAAAGAGACACCATTCCGTGACAGATGGACACTGCAAATAGTCACTAGTCTTGGACTGACACTATAAATATACATCAGTCTTGGACAGACAGACACTGTAAATAGACACCAGTCTGGGACTGACAGGCAATACAAATAGACACCAGTCCTGGACAGGCAGTGACTGCAAATAGACACCAGTCTGGGATTGACCCAAACTGTAAATAGACACCAGTCTGGGACTGAACCACACTGAAAAAAGACACCAGTCTGAGACTGACAGACACTGTAAATAGACACCAGTCATCAACAAACAGACACAGTAAATAGACTCCAGGATGCGAGTGACTGACATTGTAAATAGACATCAGTCTGGGACTGACAGACACTGTAAATAGACACCAGTCTGTGAGAGACAGACACTGTAAATAGACACCAGTCTGTGAGAGACAGACACTGTAAATAGACACCATTCCGTGACAGACTGACACTGCAAATAGACACTTGTCTGCGACTGACACTGTAAATAGACATCAGTCTTGGACAGACAGACACTGTAAATAGACACCAGTCTGGGACTGACAGATACTGTAAATAGACACCAGTCTGGGACTGACAAACACTGTAACTAGACACAAGTCCGGGACTGAAAGACACTGAAAATAGACAGCAATCTGGGCAAACGGACACTGTAAATAGACACAAGTGTGGGACTGACACTGTAAATAGACACCAATCTAGGACTGACACTGTAAATAGACACCAGTCCTGGACAGGCAGTAAATGTAAATAGACACCAGTCTGGGATTGCCCCAAACTGTAAATAGACACCAGTCTGGGACGGACAGACACTGTAAATAGACACCAATCTGGGACTGACAGACACTGTAAATAGACACCAGTCTGGGATTGACAGACACTGTAAATAGACACCAGTCTGGGACTGACAGACACTGTAAATAGACACCAGTCAGTGACTGACAGACAATGTAAATAGACACCAGTCTGGGCGAGACAGACACTGTAAATAGACACCATTCCTTGACAGACGGACACTCCAAATAGACACTAGTCTGGGACTGACACTGTAAATAGATATCAGTCTTGGACAGACAGACACTGTAAACAGACACCAGTCTGGGACTGACAGATACTGTAAATAGACACCAATCTGGGACTGACAAACACTGTAACTAGACACAAGTCCGGGACTGAAAGACACTGAAAATAGACAGCAATCTGGGCAAACGGACACGGTAAAAAGACACAAGTGTGGGACTGACACTGTAAATAGACCCCAGTCTAGGACTGACACTGTAAATAGACACCAGTCCTGGACAGGCATTGACTGTAAATAGACACCAGTCTGGGATTGCCCCAAACTGTAAATAGACACCAGTCTGGGATGGACAGACACAGTAAATAGACATCAGTCTGGGATTGCCCCAAACTGTAAATAGACACCAGTCTGGGATGGACAGACACAGTAAATAGACACCAGTCTGGGACTGACAGACACTGTAAATACACACCAGTCTGGGACTGACAGACACTGTAAATAGACACCAATCTTGTAGGGGAGGACGAAAACCCCCTCATTTTACCCAGAAGGAAAGGGGCTGTGGGATCAGTCTGTGCTGTGAATTGAAACCGATGGAAGGAAAACTTTGGGACACAAATGGAGACCCACCCCCCAGTGTTTGGACTCATAAGAAAGGGAATTTAATTTGGAACTATCTACCAGAAAGTTTGAAATCCTAAAGTGCACATGGAAGAAACTACGAACTTTAATCGAATTTGGGATTTTTTTAAAGGTCTGCAAGAAAAGGGGTGGAGTCAATATCAAAAGGGCCAGTTTGGACATTGGAACTAATCAAATTGTCTGGGAACTGTATACCCTCGAAACTTGCCCCTTGAAAACATTAGCATTTAAACAATGCCACATACATATTCCAACACCTTTTTCATCAGGCATAGAAATATCTGGCTCAGGCCAGACTAGCACAATGGCTACAGGAGGCCAATGCAATCAACACCCACTCAAACCTTGAGTAGGTTAAGATCAGTGGGAAAAAAACCTAAAAACCTCATACTGCTGCATTTTTCAAAATCAAAAGTCCACCAATGAGAAGAATCGACTTCAGCAGGAGAGGCGGACTGGATAATCTGGCTATAAAAAAAGGGGTTTCTGACGTAGTGAGGGAGAGGAGTGATGATTTTCCCTGCCCTCGTGATTCAACAACCACAACCACAGGCCTCTCGACACTGAAGGAAAACCAGTGTCCGAAGACACCAAAGATAGAAGAAACAAACCACCAGACTGCGGAAGGCACAGTAGTGAGTATAACCTCTGGTCCCCAGAACTCCCAACTCAGTTAGGCCAGGAAAGGTGGGAGGTTGGGCATTGTACTGCTAAACTGGTGTAAAGATTTTCGTTGTGTCCGTTTAGTGGGATTTAGGGGGATTGTTTTGTTGGTGTATTGCTGTTTGTTGAGTTACACCTTGCCAAATAAATTGGAAGCCTAAAGTTCCTCTTGGAATCACCTTGTCTCAGTTCTATTGTATTACATCTCCTGATCGTGAGTCTTATGTCAGAACCGTGTAAGGGAAGCTAGGAGCGCCTCGAAAACGCTCAACTGTGTGTCACAGGCTAGGGAAGAAGGGGTTAGGAGTGTTTGACACTCACAGGTGCCTCACAGGCTAGGCATAAGCTGTGGGGACGCACGAGTCTCAAAACCCCCTTCATAAGCTGTGGACACAGTCTCTCCAGGGGTGCTCTTGCAGCATTCAGGGTACCTCACAGGCCAGGCATAAGCTGTGAGGGCAGAAGCCCAGAGAGAGACACCCAAGGCACAACAACAACCCTGTGAAAACCCCTTACAGAACATGGCGACCCAGATGGGACATAAGCAAACAGGAGATGTTAATATAACAGATGAGGTGATAAGAGAGGAAACTAAAATGGAGGAGAGAATTTCCTCATACATTTTTGGCAAGGTGAACCTCACCAAACCTTGGGTACAAGCCCTCACTCGGGCAGAGCGCCCAGTGGATGCTGCTGCTCAGTGGACAGCAGGGAAGGACCACAACCACAAGGTGGAAAAGGCCATCTGGCTTATCTGCCTCACCCGCCAAGTCTGAAAGCTCGACCAGCGGGTGAAGGACTTGGAACAGAGTCTTCAGAAATCAGAGGAGCTCTCTGCTATCCGGGCTGTGGTTGGGGACAACCTGCTGGCCGAATTAGCTGGGGAGTAGCAAAGGAACCAGCAGTTGGAGGAGACCTTCCGAAATAGCCGGGACTATCTTCAGTGTCAGGTCACTGAGGCCAAGGGTAGTGAGGGGTCCCTCCGGGAACAGAATTCTCGGCACACCCAGAAAATTTGGGAACTGGAGAATAAATTAAAAGACGTACAGGCAGCCTATAAAGTGGCCAGTAGCAGTGAGTTTGCAGATCACGGTCCCTGCCAGGAGAGGATTAAAACTCTCACCCACGCTCTATCCCAGGCAACGGGGATGGTTGCCCTGATAGGACCTGGAGGGTCCACAGGGGACAAAGGAGAGTATTGGGGGGTAGAGGAGAATCCAAAGGCAAGAGACGCCCGACCACCTCCTGAGGCACCGGTTGTTTGTCCGGTGGGGTACCAGGAGGGGCGAGGCACGCAGGTAGTAGCATTCCCAGGGCTGGGGGCAGGACCAATGTGTCCCGCTCGGCAGCAGGGATGTGAGGCTCCAGCCGAGGGTCAGTTAAAGGCTGGATCAGGCGACCAGGCACTGTCTGCTGCACCGGGTATGGTGGGACAGCCGGAGGTAGAGGGACCAGCGCAGAAAGATCCTGAACCAGGGCGGATGTGCCCGGTCAGGCAGCGCAAGTACGGTCCTCCACAGGGAGGTGGCCAAGGTCGGGGAGCGCTGGAGAGCGACTTTATTATTCCCCATGGAGTTCAATCACTCAGGGCCATGGTGGCCCATTTGGCCAAACTCACTCGCAGCGGGGACCCGTCTATCCACTTCATGGAGGTGATGCAGGCAGGGGAAATTAATGGGTGCGACGAGGAAGAGACAGCCAAGCTGCTGCTCTTCTCTCTGGACAGCAAATTGTACCAGACCCTACCGGCAGAATGCCGGAGGGGACAGCGTACATTTACTGAGGTCCAGAGGACCATCCTTGAGGCTATGGGCTTCGATGACGGCAGTCCTTTCGAACGGGTCGAAAGGACAAGGCAGCTCGCAGGGGAAACCCCGCAGGCGTTTGCGGACAGACTGTGGGTGGTGTACCATGCAGCCTGTGGGGAGCTCCTCGACCGGGCGAATCTTTCCGCGGTACAGACTGGCCGCTGGCTGAGGATGCAGGTGGCAAACTGCTTGCCCCGGCTCAAGGCCAGGGCAGAACTGTGGTTCGATTCCCGGGACCCCAACCTCACCGAGGAAGCAGTGGTCAGGCAACTGGCACTGGTCCAACGGAATGGAGGAGGGGAGGAGGAGAAAACCTCCAAAGGTCGGGTAAATGAAGTAAAGCCCAACTCGATTCCCAAAAGGGAATGGCACCAGGAGGGTGGCCGCTCGATTGATAAGGAGGGTGTGTGCTACGGGTGCGGGAAAGCTGGGCATTTTAAAAGGGATTGCAGGAGCCCAGTAAAGAGATATGGGGGGAGAAGTCCTTCAGGAGCCGCCCAGAGTGGGGGAAGTGGAGTGAGCTCCTCACTATCCCTTGACCAGATAGTAGCTGCTGTGAGGACAGCGCTGGAGGGGACTGGGAAGGTAGCCACGGCAACAGGCAGGGAAGCACCAGCAACCCTGCCAGTACAGAGGCCGTGACTAGCCCAGACCCAGCCTGCATACCTGTGCCCACTAGAATACGACCCCTGGGGACGACCCTGGGTCAAGATGGAGGTTGAGGGTGTATTGGGTACCTACCTTTTGGACACTGGTGCTTCCAGCACGATAGTCCATTCGGAGGACCCCGCAACCTCACCTCTATCAAATGGGGTGCCGTATCAACTAGTTGGGTTCACAGGTAATGAGAAGGCTGGGTTTTTCTCAGTCCCGCTTGCAGTTCGTTTAGGAGCACTCCAAATACAATGGAAGTGCGTCCTGATGAACTGGAAGCAGGTGGGAAAAGGGATTTTGGGGGCTGATTTTATCATCGCTCGCCAGATCCTAGTAGACTTGAGGAATCACTGTCTATGGGGCACAGTGGGCACGGGAGCAGAGGGAGAAGTCATGGTTATTGATAAGAAACAGGGAAAAGGGACTCTGTGTACAATGAAGCCAAAAGGGGGTTACGACCTGGAGGTTCTGGTCTGTAACACCCCGGCCGAGTACCGGACCTATGTGCAAGCAAATCTTGCAGCATTTGCCACCCATAAACACGACTGTGGGAGAGTCACAGGAGTGGAGGTTAGAATAGATGGGGATCCCATGTCGCGCCCGCAAAAGCAGTATGGTTTTCCCCGAGAGGCAGAAGCAGACTTGGAGACAGCTTTAAGCTCGCTTGTCGAGCAGGGTGTTTTGAGACCTATAGCCACCCATGTCAACTCCCCGCTTTGGCCGGTTAGGAAACCGGACAATTCTTGGAGGGCTACGGTGGATTATAGGGTGCTCAATAAAAACATCCCAGCTTGTGCCCCCACAGTAGCGGCGGTTGCGGATCTGATGGGGGAAATCCCTGTATCCGCAACCACGTTCACAGTGTTGGACATATCCAACGGGTTCTGGTCTATCCCTGTACGGAGGGAAGACCAGTACAAGTTTGCCTTCACCTTCCGGGAACAGCAGTATACATGGAGCTGCCTCCCACAGGGCTTTCATAATAGTCCCAGCATCTTTCACCAATGCATGGCGAACTGCTTAAAAGGCTTCAGCCAATCACACCAGCTGGTCCAGTATGTGGACGACCTGTTGTTGTTCACGGACAGCAGTGAGGAACACGGTCCACTGCTGGCCGAACTGCTGGTCTTACTGAAGGAAGGGGGTTTTAAAGTTAACCCCAGATAGGTCTAGGAGAGGTAAAATTCCTGGGCCTGACGATAAGGGCAGGAGAAAGGGCCATTGATGAGGCTAGAAGAAAGGCAGTGCAGGAACTCCCTGTCCCTAGGGATGTGTCGGGGGTAAGGTCTTTCCTGGGAATCACCAGCTACTGTAGGGACTTCATCGAGGACTATGCAGCCACTGCCGCCCCTCTGCTCAGACTCCTACATAAGGGGGTCGAGTGGGAATGGGACGAGGGCTATGAGGCAGCATTTGTCCGTCTTTAGAGAGACCTGCAGGTAGCACCAGCCCTAGGGGCAATTGATGGGGGTGAGGAATTCTTCCTGGAGGTGGCAGCCAGTGGTGACAGCTTAAGTGCAGTGTTGCTCCAGGGGCGAAACGGTCAGCTGAGACCAGTGGTGGACTCCTCCAGGGCCCTCACGGAGGTAGAAAAGGGATACTCCAATTGTGAGAGGCACTTGCTTGCCACCCACTGGGCAGTAAAGAGAGCTCAGATCTTTACCGGAATATCCCCCATTACACTCCTCACCCATCATACCCCGACGCAGATGCTGTTGGACGGGAGGATTAAGGACGGGACAGTGAGCAGTACTAGAATCACTCGCTGGACCCTCCTCCTCTCCCAAATGACTTTAAAGGTCAAGGGCCTCTGCGAGCCCAGGCTCGCAGCAAATTTAATCTATCCAGGGCAGCCGCATCGATGCTCTGTGGAGGGAGTATGGGACATTAACTTTGGATTTCGGGCAGGGATACACCCCACAGGCCGCGAGATCTATGTTGATGGCTCCAGTTCAGTGTCCGCGGGTACAAGACTCACGGGCTGCGGAGTTTGGGATCCCAAGGCAGGAATTGCCTTGGCTCTTAAACTCCCATGCACCCTGAGCGCCCAGCAGGCGGAACTCTCGGCGGTGATGTATGTGGTCACACACCCCGAGGAATTCCCTACCCCATACACGATTTGCTCGGACAGCATGTTCACTTGCAATTCATGTACAGAGTATCTGGCGATTTGGTCACGCCGGGGGTACACCTCTGCGGATGGGAAGCCCCTTGTGACCAAACCCCTGCTAGAAAAGATCGTGGCTGCAGTGGGAGAAACCGGGGATGTATATATCCATAAGGTAAAGGCCCACTCCAAAACTGAGCCACGGGGGGAAGGTAACCAGTAGGCAGACCTGCTGGCAAGGGAAGGTGCTCGCACAGGTCGCCCATGGGACCCATATGAGGCAGGCAGGATAGCAGCAGCAAGAAGCAAGCCAGGGACACAAGGGAGCGTAGGGGCGGCTGCGCCCCCGGACCTTAAAGTAGTCCAGATGCAGGATCCGATCCTGAAGGCTGCCTTGGCTGCTATCAAAAGGGGGGAAAAGGCAGAGGGCCCATACAGTGCTGTAGATATTGCTGTGCGGGAAGGCATGTTGTTTAAAGGGGACAAATGGGTAGTGCCGCCACAACACCGGAGGGAATTCCTTCAGCTGGCCCATGAGGGTCCAGGTGCGGGACACCCTGGGCCAGAATCTACCTGGCAACGGGTAGAAAAGGCAGGGTGGTGGCCAGACCTCCGGGAAGACGTCCGCAACTTCTGTGCGGGCTGTCTGGTTTGCGCTGCAAACAATCCAGACCCTCAGAAAAGGAAGGCATCTATGGGACACGTCAGGCGGGTAGAGGGACCATGGCAGTCGATCCAGATCGACTACATCGGACCCCTACTGGCCGCCCAGGGAGGTTATAAATACTGCCTTGTCCTGGTGGATGTGTTTTCCAAGTGGGTGGAAGCCTTCCCTTGCCGAACAGCTACCGCGGTGGGGACTGCAAAAATCCTGGTGAGGGAGGTGTTCTCTCGGTGGGGTCTACCTCAAATCGTGGAGTCCGACCGAGGAAGCCACTTCACCGGCCAGGTGATGCAGGCCACCCTAAAGGTGCTGGGGATAAGAGCCAAATGGCATGTCGCCTACAACCCTCAGTCCTCAGGCCCCGTAGAACGCCTGAACCGGACCCTAAAGGAAAGGCTGCGCAAGGAGACGGGAGACTCACCGAACAAGTGGGTGGAGGTCTTACCGTTGGTTCTCATGGGAATCCGGGCCAGTCAGTCAAAGAGCACAGGGTACTCACCCCATGAGCTGATGACGGGCCGGATCATGAAAACCCCAGTGCATGTGTTGGCGCCGGTTCTCACCGAAGGGCAGCTCCGAGAGGTGAACCGGGACCGGTTTGTTAGGAACCTGTTTGAACACCTGAAACAGATTCACTGGCAGACTGCTAGTAACATGGGCAGACAGCATCAGAGTAACCGATTGCTGCTAGAACCCAGCAAGCACCAAGAATGGGAGATAGGGGACCAGGTCATGGTGAGGAACTATGCTCGGGTCGGGGTTTTTGAAGCATTATATATGGGACCATACAGCATAGTCGACAAGGCTAGCCCTATGGTCTATGCGGTTCGACTGCCTCGCCGGGTGAAGTGGTATCACATTAATCAGTGTAAATTGTTTGACCCCAAAAGAGGTAAAAAACAGAGGGGACGAGCAAGGGAAGGGAATCAGGCACTGGGGGAAGAACAGGCCCCAGTGGATTTGGAGGCTCCGGAGGAGGCAGCGGGCTCCGAAGCTCTACAGCCGGGGCTGGTTCATTGCTCCTGTAAGGCTATCCCACCACTGGGTAGAGGTTCCCAGCCCACTAACAGAAGTAGGGACAAAGGCTCTACCATTAGCAAGGTTCAAGGGGAAGCTGAACCTCCCATGGTGGATCAGCTGGGGCTAGCCCAAGAGGTGGAGGAGATGGCACTGCAGCCCATAACGTGGGACTCTGCACCGACAGTAAGGAGGAGTAACAGAGTGCCACAGCCCAGGGCGCCGTGGTCCCCTGTTTACTTAGCCTCCCGCTGCAGACTGATACGGCGAAAGACAACAGGGAGGGTGCTCTGTTGCGCTAGCAAGGGTCTCCCACCGATTATCCGGGGCTCAGGACGGCCTTGGAGGGCAGCACAAAACTCATTAAGGGGGACCATCCGAGCCCCTCAGCGGAGGACATCCTGGTCCCCAGGGTACGGTCAGCCAAGTGGTCGACGACGCCTTTACAGTGACAGGATATAGCCTGGCCACCCGGGGACGGGTGGCGGTGTGTATATTTTCCCTTCCTGTTTTGTTACTTTGTGTTGTGAGTATATGTGTTTAGGTAAGGCAGTGACGGTTGGGTACAGCATTTTTGTGTTTGGAACATGTTACGCGGGCCGAGCCTGGAGAGGTCTCGCAAGGCAAGGCCATGTTCTTCTTGCCTTTCAGATGTCAACACCTCCCTACTGGACGTTAGTGATGCTGGTATCGCTAAGGATCTGCACCGGGCACCGAGGGGACACCGAGGACTCCCTAGTTTTCGGATGCTCCGGGGGCAGAGCGCCGACAGTGACCACAGGAGAAGGGACTCCGGTGGCGGATGGCCGGGTCACCTACTCCCACGAGGGGAGATGGCCTGGATGGTTGGGATCGAACTCCACCAAGTACTCCAACCATAAGGACTTTACCTACGGAGAGGCCTCCATCCCCTGCCCGGAGATCACTGTGGCCACTTCCAGAGTGAGAGTGACAGAAGGCAGGAAGGTATGCCTAACTTGCCAAGGGGACATACTCTGGGACGGTGGTGGTGGCTCAGAAAGCTCAAGAGGGAAATGAGAGACCGACACTCGGACTGGGAACGTCTGGATAATGATACCTACCGAACCATCATGGGGTCATCCCGCGGGGTAACGGTGTGCTGGGAAAAATGGTGGGCGTACGACCAAGGAATTTATTTGTGTATGTGGGGATCTATTCGCGTGTGTTCAGAGAGGGTCTCCATTGCTTTTTATAGGTGGTGGCAGGATGTCGGGGATGGGGTGGTATGGGATCGCAGCGGGGAGGCGTGTATGATCCCTAATCCCCGGGTACCAGTAAATGCCACTGAACTTGTAGTTCGGGAAAGGAAGCCCCCACCCACGGCCAAGCCCACCGTCCCACGCGAGTGCCCGACAACAACCAGGGGGCCGGGGAATGGTTTAGTGTTGGTCCCTACCGAGAAACTATTTTATCAGGGGGTACACTACGCAGTGGCATCAGTGGTGCTAAATCTGACAGAAGTCTGCCTACCTACGTGGTGTCCCCGGGAAACCGAGCTGTTATACCAGGCTCTGCTGCGGGAGATGTTCCGGAAGTTCTATGAACTGGACTTCGGGGATGTCAAAGTGACAGACTTGTATAAACAGTGGGATAGGGCCGAACCGGGCAGGCAGAAGCGTGGCACTTTAAATGACATTCTTACGGGGTTTAACACCGGGGCGTCTGCCATAAACAGTTTGGATAACATGCAGCTGGCCCTCCAGATAAATGGGTTAAATGAATCAGCTGCGCAAAGTCCTGGGGGACGAGAATACCATAGTGGGATCCGCGCTCCATGAAGAGGTGGCAATGACAGTTCACTTAAAGGAGATTATCTCTCAATTGGAGGCGCAGGCCAGGGCTGTAAATGCCTTGATTCGGGAGGATAGAAACGCCTCCGATCAAGCCGCCCAAAATGAGGTGTGCGTGCTCTATGGGGCCTGGTTGCTGGGAGAGGGACGGAGTAACCTCGAGGATCTGAGACAGGGACAGGTCCCCTCCTGGATCAGCAACCAGCACTTAGCAGCACTGCACCCTTACGATAATGTTTTGAGTCCTTGCCAACTTCGTGTAGCATCGGAAGCCTACCCGGTACCGGTGGACTGTGGAAAGTCAAATCATACCATCATGGATATGGTGGTCAGGATGCCCGTGATGGGGGCGTCCCCACGACCAGCACCCCTGTACCGAGTGGAGAATGTGGGAGTCATTCGTGGAGGGGTGCATGTTCGATTCCAAGAGGTCCCACCTTATGTCACAATGTGGGAGCACACTGTGACAGGTACAGACCTCTCGGGTTGTCGGAGCAGGGGAGCACAGGTAATCCTGTGCCCCCAGCACTTGAACGCTTTTGCAAGGCCACAATGCGGGTTCAGCACTGCTGGGGCAGAGCCTATCAATTGCACAATGGAGGTAATGGCCCCTAACCACATGCCTCCACATGTAGCATATGTAGGCGGTGGGACATATTGTGTCACCACAAGTGCCCAACGGTATGAACACGGACCGGGAAGGTGTCCAATTCCGTACAGCAGCTTTTGCTTTAAACCCAGGGCAGAGGTTCAAGTGGCACACACCAGAATCACACCCATCCCTGAACCTTCCACGATTCACCTCACGGTACAAAACAACCTCAGCCATCCACAACAATATGTCGCCCAGTTTGGCTATCCCATTGCCCCACTACCTGAGAAACTTACAGCCCTCCTCCAGGCAGTGGATTTGTCTCAAAAACATTTTTACACCATGGAGCAGAAAACTGAAATTCTAGCAGGGGAGATTGCCCAGATTAAACCCCCAGCATGGTGGGATTTGGGAATACGGGCAGACATACCTGCATGGATCCGGGTGGGATCGCATGCCTTAGTAATCGGCCAACTCCTGATTGTAGCTTATCTGCTAGTTACAAGCTGTAAGCTCAGGAGAAAAGGAAAAGGAACGCAGTTCCTCAGACTACTACACAGCCAGGAGAGCCGTTGCTAAACACTCAAGGCGTGTAAACAAATCTTGACCGTGACACTTAGGCGGTTTTGTTATTTCCAGGGATGACTGCGTTTTCATACATGGCTCCTGGGGAGTTTGCAGGGCAGGTTTCTTTGTTTTACGTTTGAGACCGAAATGAGACTCAATGTACAATTACTGCTGTAACCTTAAGTACATATATGGATGTTGCTGTCGTGTATTGTAACCTGTTGGATTTCTGTGTTTAGTACCGCGTTAAAAGGAATTACGATATATATCGACGGGATCAGTTTAGAGTTAAACTGGGGAAAGTTGGGCAATTTGGGAGACCTAGGGTTTTCTCACCACCCTGAACTTTGACACACTCGAGTGGTGTCTGACTGTGTCAGATGGGGGATTATGTAGGGAGGACAAAAACCCCTCATTTTACCCAGAAGGAAAAGGGCTGTGGGATCAGTCTGTGCTGTGAATTGAAACCGATGGAAGGAAAACTTTGGGACACAAATGGAGACCGCCCCCCCCCCCCCCCCCCCAGTGTTTGAACTCATAAGAAAGGGAATTTAATTTGGAACTATCCACTAGAAAGTTTGAAATCCTAAAGTGCACATGGAAGAAACTACGAACTTTAATCGAATTTGGGATTTTTTTAAAGGTCTGCAAGAAAAGGGGTGGAGTCAATATCAAAAGGCCAGTTTGGACATTGGAACTAATCAAATTGTCTGGGAACTGTATACCCTCGAAACTTGCCCCTTGAAAACATTAGCATTTAAACAATGCCACATACATATTCCAACACCTTTTTCATCAGGCATAGAAATATCTGGCTCAGGCCAGACTAGCACAATGGCTACAGGAGGCCAATGCAATCAACACCCACTCAAACCTTGAGTAGGTTAAGATCAGTGGGAAAAAAACCTAAAAACCTCATACTGCTGCATTTTTCAAAATCAAAAGTCCACCAATGAGAAGAATCGACTTCAGCAGGAGAGGCGGACTGGATAATCTGGCTATAAAAAAAGGGGTTTCTGACGTAGTGAGGGAGAGGAGTGATGATTTTCCCTGCCCTCGTGATTCAACAACCACAACCACAGGCCTCTCGACACTGAAGGAAAACCAGTGTCCGAAGACACCAAAGATAGAAGAAACAAACCACCAGACTGCGGAAGGCACAGTAGTGAGTATAACCTCTGGTCCCCAGAACTCCAAACTCAGTTAGGCCAGGAAAGGTGGGAGGTTGGGCATTGTACTGCTAAACTGGTGTAAAGATTTTCGTTGTGTCCGTTTAGTGGGATTTAGGGGGATTGTTTTGTTGGTGTATTGCTGTCTGTTGAGTTACACCTTGCCAAATAAATTGGAAGCCTAAAGTTCCTCTTGGAATCACCTTGTCTCAGTTCTATTGTATTACATCTCCTGATCGTGAGTCTTATGTCAGAACCGTGTAAGGGAAGCTAGGAGCGCCTCGAAAACGCTCAACTGTGTGTCACAGGCTAGGGAAGAAGGGGTTAGGAGTGTTTGACACTCACAGGTGCCTCACAGGCTAGGCATAAGCTGTGGGGACGCACGAGTCTCAAAACCCCCTTCATAAGCTGTGGACACAGTCTCTCCAGGGGTGCTCTTGCAGCACTCAGGGTACCTCACAGGCCAGGCATAAGCTGTGAGGGCAGAAGCCCAGAGAGAGACACCCAAGGCACAACAACAACCCTGTGAAAACCCCTTACAGTCTGGGACTGACAGACACTGTAAATAGACACCAGTCTGGGATTGACAGACACTGTAAATAGACACCAGTCTGGGACTGACTGACACTATAAATAGACACCAGTCTGGGATTGACCCAAACTGTAAATAGACACCAGTCAGGGACATACAGACACTGTAAAGAGACACCAGTCTGGCACTGACAGACACGGTAAATAGATACCAGTCTGGTACAGACACGTAAATAGACATTAGTCTGGGACTGACAGACATTGTAAATAGACATCAGTCTGGGACTGACAGACACTGTAAATAGACACCAGTCTAGGAATAACAGACACTGTAAATAGACAGCATTCTAGCACAGGCAGACACTGTAAATAGACACCAGTCCTGGACTGACAGGCACTGTGAATAGACATCAGTCTGGGACAGGCAGACACTGTAAATAGACACCAGTCTGGGACTGACAAACACTGTAACTAGACACATGTCCGGGACTGAAAGACACTGAAAATAGACAGCAATCTGGGCAAACGGACACGGTAAATAGACACAAGTGTGGGACTGACACTGTAAATAGACACCAGTCTAGGACTGACACTGTAAATAGACACCAGTCCTGGACAGGCATTGACTGTAAATAGACACCAGTCAGGGATTGCCCCAAACTGTAAATAGACACCAGTCTGGGATGGACAGACACTGTAAATAGACACCAGTCTGGTACAGACACGTAAATAGACATCGGTCTGGGACTGACAGACATTGTAAATAGACACCAGTCTGGGACTGACAGACACTGTAAATAGACACCAGTCTAGGAATAACAGACACTCTAAATAGACACCATTCTAGCACAGGCAGACACTGTAAACAGACACCAGTCCTGGACTGACAGGCACTGTGAATAGTCACCAGTCTGGGACAGGCAGACACTGTAATAGACACCAGTCTGGGACTGACAGACACTGTAAATAGACACCAGTCTGGGACTGACAGACACTGTAAATCGACACCAGTCTGGGACTGACAGACACCGTCACTAGATACCAATGTGGGACTGACAGACAATGAAAATAGACACCAGTCAAGGCAGACAGACACTGTAAATAGACACCAATCTGGGACTGAAACAGTGAATAGACACCCTTCTGGGACAGACACTAAATCGACACCAGTCTGGGACAGGCAGACACTGTAAATAGACACCAGTCTGGGACTGACAGACATTGTAACGAGATACCAGTCTGGAACTGACAGACACTGTGAATAGACACCATTCTGGGACATGCAGACAGTGCAAAGAGATACCATTCTGGGACTGACAGACACTGTAAATAAACACCAGTCTGGGACTGAGAGACATTGTAAAGAGATACCAGTCTGGCACTGACAGACACTGTAAATAGACACCAGTCTAAAACTGACAAGTCAATAGACACCAATCTGGGACTGACAGACATTGTAACGAGATACCAGTCTGGAACTGACAGACACTGTGAATAGACACCATTCTGGGACATGCAGACAGTGCAAAGAGATACCATTCTGGGACTGACAGACACTGTAAATAAACACCAGTCTGGGACTGAGAGACATTGTAAAGAGATACCAGTCTGGCACTGACAGACACTGTAAATAGACACCAGTCTAAAACTGACAAGTCAATAGACACCAATCTGGGACTGACAGACAATGTAAATAGACACCTGTCTGGGACTGACACATAATGTAAATAGACACAAGTCTGGGATTGACGGACACTGCAAATAGACACCATTCTGGGACAGACATGTAAATAGACACCAGTCTGGGACTGACAGACACTGTAAATAGACACCAATCTTGGACAGACACGTAAATAGACATCGGTCTGGGACTGACAGACATTGTAAATAAACACCAGTCCAGGAATGATAGACACACTAAATAGACAACATTCTGGGACAGGCAGACACTGTAAATAGACACCAGTCTGGGAGAGGCAGACACTGTAATTAGACACCAGCCGAGAACTGACACGTAAATAGACACCAATCTGGGACTGACAGACGTTGCAAATAGACACCAGTCTGGGATGGACACAACTGTAAATAGACACCGGTCTGGGACCAACAGAAACTGTAAATAGACACCAGTCCTGGACTGACAGACAATGTAAATAGACACCAGTCCTGGACTGACAGACACTGTAAATAAACACCAGTCTGGGACTGACACATACTGTAAATAAACACCAGTCTAGGACTGACAGACACTGTTACTAGACACCAGTCTGGGACAGACGGACACTGTAAATAGACACCAGTCTCGGACTGAAAGACACTGTAAATTGACACCAGTCTGAAACTGACAGACACTGTCAATAGACACCAGTCTGGGACAGACACATAAATAGACATCGGTCTGGGACTGACAGATTTTGTAAATAGACACCAGTCTGGGACTGACACACTGTAAATAGACACCAGTCTAGGAATAACAGACACTCTAAATAGACACCAGTCTGGGACAGGCAGACACTGTAAATAGACACCAGTCCTGGACTTACAGGCACTGTGAATAGACACCAGTCTGGGACAGGCAGACACTGTAAATAGACACCAATCTGGGACTGACAGACATTGCAAATAGACACCAGTCTGGGACAGACAGACACTATAAATAGACACCAATCTAGGACTGACAGACCTTGCAAATAGACACCAGTCTGGGACTGACAGACACTGTAAATAGACAACCATCTGGGATTGACAGATACGGTGAATACGCACCAGTCTGGGACCGACTGAGACTGTAAATAGACACCAGACTGGGACTGACAGATACTGTAACTAGACAGCTGTCTGAGACTGACAATGAAAATAGACACCAGTCTCGGCAAACAGACACTGTAAATAGACAGAAATCTGGGACTGAAACTGTGAATAGACACCCTTCTGGGACAGACACGAAGTAGACACCAGTCTGGTACAGACAGACACTCTAAATAAACACCAGTCTGGGACTGACACCGCTAATAGACACCAGTCTGGGACAGACAGACACAGTAAATAGACACCAGTCTGGGACTGACACCGCAAATAGACACCAGTCTCGGACTGAAAGACACTGTAAATTGACACCAGTCTGAAACTGACAGACACTGTAAATAGACACCAGTCTGGGACTGACAGACACTGTAAATAGACACCAGTCTGAGACTGACAGATGCTGTAAATAGACACCAATCTGAGACAGACAGACACTATAAATAGACACCAGTCTTGGACTGACAGACACTGTAAACAGACACCACTCTGGCACTGACAGACACTGTAAATAGACACCAGTCTGGGACAGACACATAAATAGACATCGGTCTGGGACTGACAGATTTTGTAAATAGACACCAGTCTGGGACTGACACACTGTAAATAGACACCAGTCTAGGAATAACAGACACTCTAAATAGACACCATTCTGGGACAGGCAGACACTGTAAATAGACACCAGTCCTGGACTTACAGGCACTGTGAATAGACACCAGTCTGGGACAGGCAGACACTGTAAATAGACACCAATCTGGGACTGACAGACATTGCAAATAGACACCAGTCTGGGACAGACAGACACTATAAATAGACACCAATCTAGGACTGACAGACCTTGCAAATAGACACCAGTCTGGGACTGACAGACACTGTAAATAGACAACCATCTGGGATTGACAGATACGGTGAATACGCACCAGTCTGGGACCGACTGAGACTGTAAATAGACACCAGACTGGGACTGACAGATACTGTAACTAGACAGCTGTCTGAGACTGACAATGAAAATAGACACCAGTCTCGGCAAACAGACACTGTAAATAGACAGAAATCTGGGACTGAAACTGTGAATAGACACCCTTCTGGGACAGACACGAAGTAGACACCAGTCTGGTACAGACAGACACTCTAAATAGTAACCAGTCTGGGACTGACACCGCTAATAGACACCAGTCTGGGACAGACAGACACAGTAAATAGACACCAGTCTGGGACTGACACCGCAAATAGACACCAGTCTGGGACAGACAGACACAGTAAATAGACACCAGTCTGGGACTGACAGACACTGTAAATAGACACCAGTCTGGGACTGAACCACACTGAAAAAAGACACCAGTCTGGGACAGACGGACACTGTAAATAGACACCAGTCTCGGACTGAAAGACACTGTAAATTGACACCAGTCTGAAACTGACAGACACTGTAAATAGACACCAGTCTGGGACTGACAGACGCTGTAAATAGACACCAGTCTGAGACTGACAGATGCTGTAAATAGACACCAATCTGAGACAGACAGACACTATAAATAGACACCAGTCTGGGACTGACAGACACTGTAAACAGACACCACTCTGGCACTGACAGACACTGTAAATAGACACCAGTCTGGGACAGACACGTAAATAGACATCGGTCTGGGACTGACAGATTTTGTAAATAGACACCAGTCTGGGACTGACAGATACTGTAACTAGACAGCTGTCTGAGACTGACAATGAAAATAGACACCAGTCTCGGCAAACAGACACTGTAAATAGACAGAAATCTGGGACTGAAACTGTGAATAGACACCCTTCTGGGACAGACACGAAGTAGACACCAGTCTGGTACAGACAGACACTCTAAATAGTAACCAGTCTGGGACTGACACCGCTAATAGACACCAGTCTGGGACAGACAGACACAGTAAATAGACACCAGTCTGGGACTGACACCGCAAATAGACAACAGTCTGGGACAGACAGACACAGTAAATAGACACCAGTCTGGGACTGACAGACACTGTAAATAGACACCAGTCTGGGACTGAACCACACTGAAAAAAGACACCAGTCTGGGACTGACTGGCACTGTAAATAGACACCAGTCTGGGAGTGACTGACACTGTAAATAGACACCAGTCCTGGAGAGGCAGTGACTGTAAATAGACACCAGTCTGGGATTGACTGACAGTGTAAATAGACACCATTCCTGGACAGGCAGTGACTGTAAATAGACACCAGTCTGGGATTGACCCAAACTGTAAATAGACACCAGTCTGGGACAGACTGACACTGTAAATAGACACCAGTCTGAGACAGACTGACACTGTAAATAGACACCAGTCTGAGACTGACAGACACTGTAAATAGACACCAGTCATGGACAAACAGGCACTGTAAATAGACACCAGTCTGGGACTGACGGACACTGTAAATAAATACCAGTCTGGGACTGACAGACACTGTAAATAGACACCAGTCATGGACAAACAGGCACTGTAAATAGACTCCATGATGGGACTGACAGACACTGTAAATAGACATCAGTCTGGGACTGACAGACATTGTAAATAGACACCAGTCAGTGAATGTCAGGCACTGTAAATAGACACCAGTCTGGGAGAGACAGACACTGTAAAGAGACACCATTCTGTGACATATGGACACTGCAAATATACACTAGTCTGGGACTGACACTATAAATAGACATCAGTCTTGGACAGACAGACACTGTAAATAGACACCAGTCTGGGATTGACCCAAACTGTAAATAGACACCAGTCTGGGACTGAACCACACTGAAAGAAGACACCAGTCTGAGACTGACAGACACTGTAAATAGACACCAGTCATGGACAAACAGACACAGTAAATAGACTCCAGGATGGGAGTGACTGACATTGTAAATAGACACCAGTCTGGGACTGACAGACACTGTAAATAGATACCAGTCTGGGACTGACAGACACTGTTACTAGACACCAGTCTGGGACAGACAGACGCTGTAAATAGACACCAGTCTGGGACTGACAGACACTGTAAATAGACACCAGTCTCGGACTGAAAGACACTGTAAATTGACACCAGTCTGAAACTGACAGACACTGTAAATAGACACCAGTCTGGGACTGACAGACGCTGTAAATAGACACCAGTCTGGGACTGACAGATGCTGTAAATAGACACCAATCTGGGACAGACAGACATTGTAAATAGACCCCAGTCTGGGACTGACAGACACTGTAAATAGACACCAGTCTGGCACTGACAGACACTATAAATAGACACCAGTCTTGGACTGACAGACACTGTAAACAGACACCACTCTGGCACTGACAGACACTGTAAATAGACACCAGTCTGGGACAGAGACGTAAATAGACATCGGTCTGGGACTGACAGATTTTGTAAATAGACACCAGTCTGGGACTGACAGACACTGTAAATAGACACCAATCTGGGACTGACAGACATTGCAAATAGACACCAGTCTGGGACAGACAGACACTATAAATAGACACCAATCTGGGACTGACAGACCTTGCAAATAGACACCAGTCTGGGTCTGACAGACACTGTAAATAGACAACCATCTGGGATTGACAGATACGGTGAATACGCACCAGTCTGGGACCGACTGAGACTGTAAATAGACACCAGACTGGGACTGACAGATACTGTAACTAGACAGCTGTCTGAGACTGACAATGAAAATAGACACCAGTCTCGGCAAACAGACACTGTAAATAGACAGAAATCTGGAACTGAAACTGTGAACAGACACCCTTCTGGGACAGACACTAAGTAGACACCAGTCTGGTACAGACAGACACTGTAAATAGACTCCAGGATGGGAGTGACTGACACTGTAAATAGACACCAGTCTGGGACTGACAGATACTGTAAATAGACACCAGTCTGGGACTGACAGACACTGTAAAGAGACACCAGTCTGGGACTGACAGACACTGTAAATAGACACCAGTCTGGGGCTGACAGACACTGTAAATAGACACCAGTCAGTGACTGACAGACACTGTAAGTAGACACCAGTCTGGGAGAGACAGACACTGTAAATAGACACCATTCCGTGACAGACGGACACTCCAAATAGACACTAGTCTGGGACTGATACTGTAAATGGACATCAGTCTTGGACAGACAGACACTGTAAACAGACACCAGTCAGGGACTGACAGATACTGTAAATAGACACCAGTCTGGGACTGACAAACAATGTAACTAGACACAAGTCCGGGACTGAAAGACACTGAAAATAGACAGCAATCTGGGCAAACGGACACGGTAAAAAGACACAAGTGTGGGACTGACACTGTAAATAGACACCAGTCTAGGACTGACACTGTAAATAGACACCAGTCCTGGACAGGCATTGACTGTAAATAGACACCAGTCTGGGATTGCCCCAAACTGTAAATAGACACCAGTCTGGGATGGACAGACACTGTAAATAGACACCAGTCTGGGACTGACAGACACTGTAAATCGACACCAGTCTGGGACTGACAGACACCGTCACTAGATACCAATGTGGGACTGACAGACAATGAAAATAGACACCAGTCAAGGCAGACAGACACTGTAAATAGACACCAATCTGGGACTGAAACAGTGAATAGACACCCTTCTGGGACAGACACTAAATCGACACCAGTCTGGGACAGGCAGACACTGTAAATAGACACCAGTCTGGGACTGACAGACATTGTAACGAGATACCAGTCTGGAACTGACAGACACTGTGAATAGACACCATTCTGGGACATGCAGACAGTGCAAAGAGATACCATTCTGGGACTGACAGACACTGTAAATAAACACCAGTCTGGGACTGAGAGACATTGTAAAGAGATACCAGTCTGGCACTGACAGACACTGTAAATAGACACCAGTCTAAAACTGACAAGTCAATAGACACCAATCTGGGACTGACAGACATTGTAACGAGATACCAGTCTGGAACTGACAGACACTGTGAATAGACACCATTCTGGGACATGCAGACAGTGCAAAGAGATACCATTCTGGGACTGACAGACACTGTAAATAAACACCAGTCTGGGACTGAGAGACATTGTAAAGAGATACCAGTCTGGCACTGACAGACACTGTAAATAGACACCAGTCTAAAACTGACAAGTCAATAGACACCAATCTGGGACTGACAGACAATGTAAATAGACACCTGTCTGGGACTGACACATAATGTAAATAGACACAAGTCTGGGATTGACGGACACTGCAAATAGACACCATTCTGGGACAGACATGTAAATAGACACCAGTCTGGGACTGACAGACACTGTAAATAGACACCAATCTTGGACAGACACGTAAATAGACATCGGTCTGGGACTGACAGACATTGTAAATAAACACCAGTCCAGGAATGATAGACACACTAAATAGACAACATTCTGGGACAGGCAGACACTGTAAATAGACACCAGTCTGGGAGAGGCAGACACTGTAATTAGACACCAGCCGAGAACTGACACGTAAATAGACACCAATCTGGGACTGACAGACGTTGCAAATAGACACCAGTCTGGGATGGACACAACTGTAAATAGACACCGGTCTGGGACCAACAGAAACTGTAAATAGACACCAGTCCTGGACTGACAGACAATGTAAATAGACACCAGTCCTGGACTGACAGACACTGTAAATAAACACCAGTCTGGGACTGACACATACTGTAAATAAACACCAGTCTAGGACTGACAGACACTGTTACTAGACACCAGTCTGGGACAGACGGACACTGTAAATAGACACCAGTCTCGGACTGAAAGACACTGTAAATTGACACCAGTCTGAAACTGACAGACACTGTCAATAGACACCAGTCTGGGACAGACACGTAAATAGACATCGGTCTGGGACTGACAGATTTTGTAAATAGACACCAGTCTGGGACTGACACACTGTAAATAGACACCAGTCTAGGAATAACAGACACTCTAAATAGACACCAGTCTGGGACAGGCAGACACTGTAAATAGACACCAGTCCTGGACTTACAGGCACTGTGAATAGACACCAGTCTGGGACAGGCAGACACTGTAAATAGACACCAATCTGGGACTGACAGACATTGCAAATAGACACCAGTCTGGGACAGACAGACACTATAAATAGACACCAATCTAGGACTGACAGACCTTGCAAATAGACACCAGTCTGGGACTGACAGACACTGTAAATAGACAACCATCTGGGATTGACAGATACGGTGAATACGCACCAGTCTGGGACCGACTGAGACTGTAAATAGACACCAGACTGGGACTGACAGATACTGTAACTAGACAGCTGTCTGAGACTGACAATGAAAATAGACACCAGTCTCGGCAAACAGACACTGTAAATAGACAGAAATCTGGGACTGAAACTGTGAATAGACACCCTTCTGGGACAGACACGAAGTAGACACCAGTCTGGTACAGACAGACACTCTAAATAAACACCAGTCTGGGACTGACACCGCTAATAGACACCAGTCTGGGACAGACAGACACAGTAAATAGACACCAGTCTGGGACTGACACCGCAAATAGACACCAGTCTCGGACTGAAAGACACTGTAAATTGACACCAGTCTGAAACTGACAGACACTGTAAATAGACACCAGTCTGGGACTGACAGACACTGTAAATAGACACCAGTCTGAGACTGACAGATGCTGTAAATAGACACCAATCTGAGACAGACAGACACTATAAATAGACACCAGTCTTGGACTGACAGACACTGTAAACAGACACCACTCTGGCACTGACAGACACTGTAAATAGACACCAGTCTGGGACAGACACGTAAATAGACATCGGTCTGGGACTGACAGATTTTGTAAATAGACACCAGTCTGGGACTGACACACTGTAAATAGACACCAGTCTAGGAATAACAGACACTCTAAATAGACACCATTCTGGGACAGGCAGACACTGTAAATAGACACCAGTCCTGGACTTACAGGCACTGTGAATAGACACCAGTCTGGGACAGGCAGACACTGTAAATAGACACCAATCTGGGACTGACAGACATTGCAAATAGACACCAGTCTGGGACAGACAGACACTATAAATAGACACCAATCTAGGACTGACAGACCTTGCAAATAGACACCAGTCTGGGACTGACAGACACTGTAAATAGACAACCATCTGGGATTGACAGATACGGTGAATACGCACCAGTCTGGGACCGACTGAGACTGTAAATAGACACCAGACTGGGACTGACAGATACTGTAACTAGACAGCTGTCTGAGACTGACAATGAAAATAGACACCAGTCTCGGCAAACAGACACTGTAAATAGACAGAAATCTGGGACTGAAACTGTGAATAGACACCCTTCTGGGACAGACACGAAGTAGACACCAGTCTGGTACAGACAGACACTCTAAATAGTAACCAGTCTGGGACTGACACCGCTAATAGACACCAGTCTGGGACAGACAGACACAGTAAATAGACACCAGTCTGGGACTGACACCGCAAATAGACACCAGTCTGGGACAGACAGACACAGTAAATAGACACCAGTCTGGGACTGACAGACACTGTAAATAGACACCAGTCTGGGACTGATCCACACTGAAAAAAGACACCAGTCTGGGACAGACGGACACTGTAAATAGACACCAGTCTCGGACTGAAAGACACTGTAAATTGACACCAGTCTGAAACTGACAGACACTGTAAATAGACACCAGTCTGGGACTGACAGACGCTGTAAATAGACACCAGTCTGAGACTGACAGATGCTGTAAATAGACACCAATCTGAGACAGACAGACACTATAAATAGACACCAGTCTGGGACTGACAGACACTGTAAACAGACACCACTCTGGCACTGACAGACACTGTAAATAGACACCAGTCTGGGACAGACACGTAAATAGACATCGGTCTGGGACTGACAGATTTTGTAAATAGACACCAGTCTGGGACTGACAGATACTGTAACTAGACAGCTGTCTGAGACTGACAATGAAAATAGACACCAGTCTCGGCAAACAGACACTGTAAATAGACAGAAATCTGGGACTGAAACTGTGAATAGACACCCTTCTGGGACAGACACGAAGTAGACACCAGTCTGGTACAGACAGACACTCTAAATAGTAACCAGTCTGGGACTGACACCGCTAATAGACACCAGTCTGGGACAGACAGACACAGTAAATAGACACCAGTCTGGGACTGACACCGCAAATAGACAACAGTCTGGGACAGACAGACACAGTAAATAGACACCAGTCTGGGACTGACAGACACTGTAAATAGACACCAGTCTGGGACTGAACCACACTGAAAAAAGACACCAGTCTGGGACTGACTGGCACTGTAAATAGACACCAGTCTGGGAGTGACTGACACTGTAAATAGACACCAGTCCTGGAGAGGCAGTGACTGTAAATAGACACCAGTCTGGGATTGACTGACAGTGTAAATAGACACCATTCCTGGACAGGCAGTGACTGTAAATAGACACCAGTCTGGGATTGACCCAAACTGTAAATAGACACCAGTCTGGGACAGACTGACACTGTAAATAGACACCAGTCTGAGACAGACTGACACTGTAAATAGACACCAGTCTGAGACTGACAGACACTGTAAATAGACACCAGTCATGGACAAACAGGCACTGTAAATAGACACCAGTCTGGGACTGACGGACACTGCAAATATACACTAGTCTGGGACTGACACTATAAATAGACATCAGTCTTGGACAGACAGACACTGTAAATAGACACCAGTCTGGGATTGACCCAAACTGTAAATAGACACCAGTCTGGGACTGAACCACACTGAAAGAAGACACCAGTCTGAGACTGACAGACACTGTAAATAGACACCAGTCATGGACAAACAGACACAGTAAATAGACTCCAGGATGGGAGTGACTGACATTGTAAATAGACACCAGTCTGGGACTGACAGACACTGTAAATAGATACCAGTCTGGGACTGACAGACACTGTTACTAGACACCAGTCTGGGACAGACAGACGCTGTAAATAGACACCAGTCTGGGACTGACAGACACTGTAAATAGACACCAGTCTCGGACTGAAAGACACTGTAAATTGACACCAGTCTGAAACTGACAGACACTCTAAATAAACACCAGTCTGGGACTGACACCGCTAATAGACACCAGTCTGGGACAGACAGACACAGTAAATAGACACCAGTCTGGGACTGACACCGCAAATAGACACCAGTCTCGGACTGAAAGACACTGTAAATTGACACCAGTCTGAAACTGACACACTGTAAATAGACACCAGTCTAGGAATAACAGACACTGTAAATAGACACCAGTCTGGGACAGACACGTAAATAGACATCGGTCTGGGACTGACAGACACTGTAAATAGACACCAGTCTGGGACAGACACGTAAATAGACATCGGTCTGGGACTGACAGATTTTGTAAATAGACACCAGTCTGGGACTGACACACTGTAAACAGACACCACTCTGGCACTGACAGACACTGTAAATAGACACCAGTCTGGGACAGAGACGTAAATAGACATCGGTCTGGGACTGACAGATTTTGTAAATAGACACCAGTCTGGGACTGACAGACACTGTAAATAGACACCAATCTGGGACTGACAGACATTGCAAATAGACACCAGTCTGGGACAGACAGACACTATAAATAGACACCAATCTGGGACTGACAGACCTTGCAAATAGACACCAGTCTGGGTCTGACAGACACTGTAAATAGACAACCATCTGGGATTGACAGATACGGTGAATACGCACCAGTCTGGGACCGACTGAGACTGTAAATAGACACCAGACTGGGACTGACAGATACTGTAACTAGACAGCTGTCTGAGACTGACAATGAAAATAGACACCAGTCTCGGCAAACAGACACTGTAAATAGACAGAAATCAGGGACTGAAACTGTGAACAGACACCCTTCTGGGACAGACACTAAGTAGACACCAGTCTGGTACAGACAGACACTGTAAATAGACTCCAGGATGGGAGTGACTGACACTGTAAATAGACACCAGTCTGGGACTGACAGATACTGTAAATAGACACCAGTCTGGGACTGACAGACACTGTAAAGAGACACCAGTCTGGGACTGACAGACACTGTAAATAGACACCAGTCTGGGGCTGACAGACACTGTAAATAGACACCAGTCAGTGACTGACAGACACTGTAAGTAGACACCAGTCTGGGAGAGACAGACACTGTAAATAGACACCATTCCGTGACAGACGGACACTCCAAATAGACACTAGTCTGGGACTGATACTGTAAATGGACATCAGTCTTGGACAGACAGACACTGTAAACAGACACCAGTCAGGGACTGACAGATACTGTAAATAGACACCAGTCTGGGACTGAAAAACAATGTAACTAGACACAAGTCCGGGACTGAAAGACACTGAAAATAGACAGCAATCTGGGCAAACGGACACGGTAAAAAGACACAAGTGTGGGACTGACACTGTAAATAGACCCCAGTCTAGGACTGACACTGTCAATAGACACCAGTCCTGGACAGGCATTGACTGTAAATAGACACCAGTCTGGGATTGCCCCAAACTGTAAATAGACACCAGTCTGGGATGGACAGACACTGTAAATAGACACCAGTCTGGGACTGACAGACACTGTAAATAGACACCAGTCTGGGATTGACAGACACTGTAAATAGACACCAGTCTGGGACTGACTGACACTGTAAATAGATACCAGTCTGGTACAGACACGTAAATAGACATCGGTCTGGGACTGACAGACATTGTAAATACACACCAGTCTGGGACTGACAGACACTGTAAATAGACACCAGTCTAGGAATAACAGACACTCTAAATAGACAGCATTCTAGGACAGGCAGACACTGTAAATAGACACCAGTCCTGGACTGACAGGCACTGTGAATAGACACCAGTCTGGGACAGGCAGACACTGTAAATAGGTACCAGTCTGGGACTGACAGACACTGTAAATAGACACCAGTCTGGGACTGACAGACACTGTACATAAATATCAGTCTGGGACTGACAGACACTGTGAATAGACATCAGTCATGGACAAACAGACACTGTAAATAGACTCCAGGATGGGAGTGACTGACACTGTAAATAGACACCAGTCTGGGACTGACAGATACTGTAAATAGACACCAGTCTGGGACTGACAGACACTGTAAATAGAAACCAGTCTGAGACTGACAGACACTGTAAATACACACCAGTCAGTGACTGACAGACACTGTAAATAGACACCAGTCTGGGAGAGACAGACACTGTAAATAGACACCATTCTGTGACAGACGGACACTGCAAATAGACACGAGTCTGGAACTGACACTGTAAATAGACACCAGTCTGGGACTGACAGACACTGTAAATAGACACTTGTCTGGGAGAGACAGACATTGTAAATATACACCAGTCAAGGAATGACAAACACTCTAAATAGACACCATTCTGGGACAGGCAGACACTGTAAAGAGACACCAGTCCTGGACTGACAGGCAGACACTGTAAAAAGACACCAGTCTGGGACAGGCAGACACTGTGAATAGACACCAGTCTGGGACAGGCAGACACTGTAAATAGACACCAGTCTAGAACTGACACGTAAATAGACATCAATTTGGGACTGACAGATTTTGCAAATAGACACCAGTCTGGGACCAACAGACACTGTAAATAGACACCAGTCTGGGACTGACATACACTGAAAATTGACATCAGTCCTGGACTGACAGACAATGTAAATAGACACCTGTCTGGGACTGACAGACACTGTAACTAGATACCAGTCTGGGACAGACACGTAAATAGACAGCAGTCTGGGACTGACAGACAGTGTACATAGACACCAGTCTGGGACTGACAGACATTGAAAGTAGACACCATTCTGGGACAGACACGAAAATAGACATCGGTCTGGGACCAACAGACACTGTAAATAGACACCAGTCTGGGACTGACATACACTGAAAATAGACACCAGTCCTGGACTGACAGACAATGTAAATAGACACCTGTCTGGGACTGATAGACACTGTAACTAGATACCAGTCTGGGACAGACACGTAAATAGACACCAGTCTGGGCTGACAGACACTGTAAATAGACATCAGTCTGGGACTGACAGACACTGTAAATAGACACCCGTCTGGGACTGACAGACGCTGTAAATAGACACCAATCTGGAACTGACAGATGCTGTAAATAGACACCAGTCTGGGATTAACAGACACTGTAAATAGACACCAGTCTGGCACTGACAGACACTGTAAATAGACACCAATCTGGGACTGACAGACACTGTAAATAGACACCAGTGCGGGACTGACAGACACTTTAAGTAGACACCAATCTGGGACAGACACGTAAATAGACATCGGTCTGGGACTGACAGACATTGTAAATAGACACCAGTCTGGGACTGACAGACACTGGAAATAGACACCAGTCTAGGAATGACAGACACTCTAAATAAACACCATTCTGGGCAAGACAGTCAATGAAAATTGACACCAATCTGGGACGGACAGACACTGTAACTGGACACCAGTCTGCGACTGACATATAGTTTAAATAGACACCAGTCTGTGACTGACAGACATTGTAAGTAGACACCAAATTGGGACAGACACGTAAATAGACATTGGTCTGGGACTGACAGACATTGTCAATAGACACCATTCTGGGACAGGCAGACTCTGTAAATAGACACCAGTCTAGAACTGACACATGCTGTAAATAGACACCAGTCTGGGACTGACAGACACTGTGAATAGACACCAGTCTCGGACTGACACGTGAATAGACACCAATCTGGGACTGACAGCTGTTGCAAATAGACACCAGTCTGGAACAGACAGACACTGTAAATAGACATCAGTCTGCGATTGACAGACATGGTAAATACGCACCAGTCTGGACTGACAGACACGGTAACTGGACACCAGTCTGGGACTGACGGACAATGAAAATAGACACCAGTCTACGCAGACAAACACTGTAAATAGACACCAGTCTGGGACTGAAACTGTGAATAGACACCCTTCTGGGACAGACACTAAATAGACACTAGTCTGGTATAGACAGACACTCTAAAGAGTAACCAGTCTGGGACTGACACCGTAAATAGACAGCTGTCTGTGATTGAAAGACACTGCAAGTAGACACCAGTCTGGGACTGATACCATAAATAGTCACCAGTCTGGGACTGACAGACACTGTAAATAGATACAAGCCTGGGACAGGCAGACATTGTAAAGAGATACCAGTCTGGCACTGACAGACACTGTAAATAGACACCAGTCTAGAACTGACAAGTAAATAGACACCAATCTGGGACTGACAGACAATGTAAATAGACACCTGTCTGGGACTGACACATACTGTGAATAGATATCAGTCTGGGACTGACAGATACTGTAACTAGACACCAGTCTGGGACAGACGCGTAAATAGACAGCAGTCTGGGACTGACAGACACTGTAAATAGGTACAAGTCTGGGACTGACAGACACTGTAAATAGACACCAGTCTGTGATTGACAGACACTGTAAATAGACACCAGTCTGGGACTGACAAACACTGTAAATAGACACCAATCTGGGACAGACACGTAAATAGACACTAGTCTGGGACTGACAGAGAATGTAAATAGACACCAGTCTGGGACTGACAGACACTATAAATAGATACCAGTCTGGGACTGACAGAACTGTAAGTAGACACCAATCTTGGACAGACATGTAAATTGACATCGGTGTGGGACCGACAGACATTGTAAATAGACACCAGTCTAGGAATGAAAGACACACTAAATAGACACCATTCTGGGACAGGCAGACACTATAAATAGACACCAGTCTGGGAGAGGCAGACATTGTAAATAGACATCAGTCTGGGATTGACAGACACGGTATATACGCACCAGTCTGGGACTGACAGACACTGTAACTAGACACCAGTCTGGGACTGACAGACAATGAAAATAGACACCAATCTCAGCAGACAGACACTGTAAATAGACACCAGCCTGGGACTGAAACTGTGAATACACACCCTTCTGGGACAGACACTAAAGAGACACCAGTCTGGTACAGACAGACACTCTAAATAGTAACCAGTCTTGGAGTGACACCGTAAATAGACAGCAGTCTGGGATTGACAGACACTGTAAATAGACACCAGTCTGGGACTGACACCGTAAATAGACACCAGTCTGGGATTGACAGACATTGTGACGAGATACCAGTCTGGCACTGTCAGACACTGTAAATAGACACCATTCTGGGACAGGCAGACATTGTAAAGAGATACCAGTCTGGCACTGACAGATATTGTAAAGAGATACCAGTCTGGCACTGACAGACACTGTAAATAGACACCAGTCTAGAACTGACAAGTAAATAGACACCTATCTGGGACTGACAGACAATGTAAATAGACACCTGTCTGGGACTGACACATACTGTAAATAGACACCAGTCTGAGACTGACAGATACTGTAACTAGATATCAGTCTGGGACAGACACGTAAATAGACAGCAGTCTGGGACTGACAGACACTGTAAATAGATACCAGTCTGGGACTGACCGACACTGTAAATAGACACTAGTCTGGGATTGACAGACACTGTAAATAGACACTAGTCTGGGACTGACAGACACTGTAAGTAGACACCAATCTTGGACAGACACGTAAATAGACATCGCTCTGGGACTGACAGACATTGTAAATAGACCTCAGTCTGGGACCGACAGACATTGTAAATAGACACCGGTCTAGGAATGACAGACACACTAAATAGACACCATTCTGGGACAAGCAGAAACTGTAAATAGACACCAGTCTGGGAGAGTCAGACACTGTAAATAGACACCAGTCTAGAACTGACACGTAAATAGACACCAATCTGGGATTGACAGACGTTGCAAATAGACACCAGTCTGGGATGGACACAACTGTAAATCGACACCAGGCTGGGACCAACAGAAACTGTAAATAGATACCAGTCCTGGACTGAACCGCAATGTAATTAATCACCAGTCTAATACTGACACATACTGTAATAAACACCAGTCTGGGACTGATAGACACTGTAACCAGACACCAGTCTGGGACAGACAGACACTGTAAATAGACACCAGTCTCAGACTGAAAGACACTGTAAATAGACACCAGTCTGTCACTGACAGACACTGTAAATAGACACCAGTCTGGGACTGACAGACGCTGTAAATAGACACCAGTCTGGGACTGACAGACCCTGCAAATAGACACATGTCTGGGACTGACACACACTGTAAATAGACACCAGTCTGGCACTGACAGACACTGTAAATAGACACCAGTCTGGCACTGACAGACACTGTAAATAGACACCAGTCTGGTACAGACACGTAAATAGACATCGGTCTGGGACTGACAGCACTGTAAATAGACACAAGTCTGGGACTGACAGACACTGTAAATAGACACCAGTCTCGGAATAATGGACATTCTAAATAGACAGGATTCTAGGACAGGCAGACACTGCTAATAGTCACCAGTCCTGGACTGACAGGCACTGTGAATAGACACCAGTCTGGGATAGGCAGACACTATAAATAGACACCAGTCTGGGACTGACAGACACTGTGAATAGACACCAGTCTGGGATTGACAGACACTGTAAATAGACACCAGTCTGGGACTGACAGAGAATGTAAATAGACACCAATCTGGGACTGACAGACACTGTAAATAGACACCAGTCTTCGATTGACAGGCATTGTAAATAGACACCAGTCTGGGACTGACAGACATTGTAAATAGACACCAATCTGGGACAAACTACTGAATAGACACCAGTCTGGGACTGACAGAGAATGTAAATAGACACCAGTCGGGGACAGACAGAGACTGTAAATAGATACCAGTCTGGGACTGACAGACACTGTAAGTAGACACCAATCTTGGACATACACGTAAATAGACATCGGTCTAGGACTGACAGACATTGTAAAAGACATCAGTCTGGGACCGACAGACATTGTAAATAGAAACTGTCTAGGAATGACAGACACACTAAATAGAAACCATTCTGGGACAGGCAGACACTGTAAATCGACACCAGTCTGGGAGAGGCAGACACTGTAAATAGACATTAGTCTGGGACTGACAGACACTGTAACTAGATACCAATGTGGGACTGACAGACAATGAAAATAGACACCAGTCAAGGCAGACAGACACTATAAATAGACACCAGTCTGGGACTGAAACTGTGAATAGACACCCTTCTGGGACAGACACTAAATAGACAGCAGTCTGGGACTGACAGACACTGTAAATAGATACCAGTCTGGGACTGACCGACACTGTAAATAGACACTAGTCTGGGATTGACAGACACTGTAAATAGACACTAGTCTGGGACTGACAGACACTGTAAGTAGACACCAATCTTGGACAGACACGTAAATAGACATCGCTCTGGGACTGACAGACATTGTAAATAGACCTCAGTCTGGGACCGACAGACATTGTAAATAGACACCGGTCTAGGAATGACAGACACACTAAATAGACACCATTCTGGGACAAGCAGAAACTGTAAATAGACACCAGTCTGGGAGAGTCAGACACTGTAAATAGACACCAGTCTAGAACTGACACGTAAATAGACACCAATCTGGGATTGACAGACGTTGCAAATAGACAGCAGTCTGGGATGGACACAACTGTAAATCGACACCAGGCTGGGACCAACAGAAACTGTAAATAGACACCAGTCCTGGACTGAACCGCAATGTAATTAATCACCAGTCTGGGACTGACACATACTGTAAATAAACACCAGTCTGGGACTGATAGACACTGTAACCAGACACCAGTCTGGGACAGACAGACACTGTAAATAGACACCAGTCTCAGACTGAAAGACACTGTAAATAGACACCAGTCTGTCACTGACAGACACTGTAAATAGACACCAGTCTGGGACTGACAGACGCTGTAAATAGACACCAGTCTGGGACTGACAGACCCTGCAAATAGACACATGTCTGGGACTGACAGACACTGTAAATAGACACCAGTCTGGCACTGACAGACACTGTAAATAGACACCAGTCTGGCACTGACAGACACTGTAAATAGACACCAGTCTGGTACAGACACGTAAATAGACATCGGTCTGGGACTGACAGCACTGTAAATAGACACAAGTCTGGGACTGACAGACACTGTAAATAGACACCAGTCTCGGAATAATGGACACTCTAAATAGACAGGATTCTAGGACAGGCAGACACTGCTAATAGTCACCAGTCCTGGACTGACAGGCACTGTGAATAGACACCAGTCTGGGATAGGCAGACACTATAAATAGACACCAGTCTGGGACTGACAGACACTGTGAATAGACACCAGTCTGGGATTGACAGACACTGTAAATAGACACCAGTCTGGGACTGACAGAGAATGTAAATAGACACCAATCTGGGACTGACAGACACTGTAAATAGACACCAGTCTTCGATTGACAGGCATTGTAAATAGACACCAGTCTGGGACTGACAGACACTGTAAATAGACACCAATCTGGGACAAACTACTGAATAGACACCAGTCTGGGACTGACAGAGAATGTAAATAGACACCAGTCGGGGACAGACAGAAACTGTAAATAGATACCAGTCTGGGACTGACAGACACTGTAAGTAGACACCAATCTTGGACATACACGTAAATAGACATCGGTCTAGGACTGACAGACATTGTAAAAGACATCAGTCTGGGACCGACAGACATTGTAAATAGAAACCAGTCTAGGAATGACAGACACACTAAATAGAAACCATTCTGGGACAGGCAGACACTGTAAATCGACACCAGTCTGGGAGAGGCAGACACTGTAAATAGACATTAGTCTGGGACTGACAGACACTGTAACTAGATACCAATGTGGGACTGACAGACAATGAAAATAGACACCAGTCAAGGCAGACAGACACTATAAATAGACACCAGTCTGGGACTGAAACTGTGAATAGACACCCTTCTGGGACAGACACTAAATAGACACCAGTCTGGTACAGACAGACACTCTAAATAGTAACCAGTCTGGGACTGACACCGTAAATAGACAGCAGTCTGGGATTGACAGACAATGTAATTAGACACCAGTCTGGGACGGACACCGTAAATAGACACCAGTCTGGGATTGACAGACACTGTAAATAGACACCAGTCTGGGACTGACAGACATTGTAACGAGATACCAGTCTGGAACTGACAGACACTGTGAATAGACACCATTCTGGGACAGGCAGACAGTGTAAAGAGATACCAGTCTGGCACTGACAGACACTGTAAATAGATACCAGTCTCGGACTGACAGACACTGTAAATGGACACCAGTCTGGGTCTGACTGACATTGTAAAAGAGATACCAGTCTGGCACTGACAGACACTGTAAATAGACACCATTCTTGGACAGGCAGACATTGTAAAGAGATACCAGTCTGGCACTGACAGACACTTTAAATAGACACCAGTCTGGGACTGACAGACACTGTAAATAGACACCAGTCTTGGACTGAGAGACATTGTAAAGAGATACCAGTCTGGCACTGACAGACACTGTAAATAGACACCAGTCTAGAACTGACAAGTAAATGGACACCTATCTGGGACTGACAGACAATGTAAATAGACACCTGTCTGGGAATGACACATACTGTAAATAGACACCAGTCTGGGACAGACACATAAATAGATAGCAGTCTGGGACTGACAGACACTGTAAATAAATACCAGTCTGGGACTGACAGACATTGAAAATAGATACCAGTCTGGGACTGACAGACACTGTAAGTAGACATCAATCTTGGACAGACACGTAAATAGACATCGGTCAGGGACTGACAGACTTTGTAAGTAGACATCAGTCTGGGACTGACAGACATTGTAAATAGACACCAGTCTGGGAGAGGCAGACACTGTAAATAGACACCAGCCGAGATCTAACACGTAAATAGACACCAATCTCGTACTGACAGATGTTGCAAATAGACGCCAGTCTGGGACGGACACAACTGTAAATCGACACCAGTCTGGGACCAACAGAAACTGTAAATAGACACCAGTCCTGGACTGACAGACAATGTAAATAGGCACCAGTCTGGGACTGACACATACTGTAAATAAACACCAGTCTAGGACTGACAGACACTGTAAATAAAGACCAGTCTCGGACTGACAGACATTGTTACTAGACACCAGTCTGGGACCAACAAAAACTGTAAATAGACACCAGTCTGGGACTGACAGACACTGTAAATAAAGACCAGTCTCGGACTGACAGACATTGTTACTAGACACCAATCTGGGACCAACAAAAACTGTAAATAGACACCAGTCCTGGACTGACAGACAATGTAAATAGACACAAGTGTGGGACTGACACTGTAAATAGACACAAGTCTAGGACTGACACTGTAAATAGACACCAGTCTGGGATTGCCCCAAACTGTAAATAGACACCAGTCTGGGATGGACAGACACTGTAAATAGACACCAGTCTGGGACTGACAGACACTGTAAATAGACACCAGTCTGGGATTGACAGACACTGTAAATAGACACCAGTCTGGGACTGACTGACACTATAAATAGACACCATTCTGGGATTGACCCAAACTGTAAATAGACACCAGTCAGGGACATACAGACACGGTAAATAGACACCAGGATGGGATTGACAGACACTGTAAATAGACACCAGTCTTGGACTGACATACACTGTAAATAGACACCAGTCTGGCACTGACAGACACTGTAAATAGATACCAGTCTGGTACAGAAACGTAAATAGACATCGGTCTGGGACTGACAGACATTGTAAATAGACACCAGTCTGGGACTGAACAGACACTGTAAATAGACACCAGTCCTGGACTGACAGGCACTGTGAATAGACACCAGTCTGGGACAGGCAGACACTATAAATAGACACCAGTCTGGGACTGACAGACACTGTAAATAGACACCAGTCTGGGACTGACAGACACTGTAAATAAATATCAGTCTGGGACTGACAGACACTGTAAATAGACATCAGTCATGGACAAACAGACACTGTAAATAGACTCCAAGATGGGAGTGACTGACACTGTAAATAGACACCAGTCTGGGACTGACAGATACTGTAAATAGACACCAGTCTGGGACTGACATACACTGTAAATAGAAACCAGTCTGAGACTGACAGACACTGTAAATAGACACCAGTCAGTGACTGACAGACACTGTAAATAGACACCAGTCTGGGAGAGACAGACACTGTAAATAGACATCATTCTGTGACAGATGGACACTGCAAATAGACACGAGTCTGGGACTGACACTGTAAATAGACACCATTCTGGGACAGGCAGACACTATAAATAGACACCAGTCTAGAACTGACACATACTGTAAATAGACACCAGTCTGGGACTGACTGACACTGTGAATAGACATCAGTCTGGGACTGACACGTACATAGACACCAATCTGGGACTGACAGACGTTGCAAATAGACACCAGTCTGGTACAGACAGACACTGTAAATAGACATCAGTCTGGGATTGACAGACACGGTAAATACGCACCAGTCTGGGACTGCCAAACAGTGTAACTAGACACCAGTCTGGGCTGACAGACACTGTAAATAGACATCAGTCTGGGACTGACAGACACTGTAAATAGACACCCGTCTGGGACTGACAGACGCTGTAAATAGACACCAATCTGGAACTGACAGACGCTGTAAATAGTCACCAGTCTGGGATTAACAGACACTGTAAATAGACACCAGTCTGGCACTGACAGACACTGTAAATAGACACCTGTCTGGGATGACAAACACTTTAAGTAGACACCAATCTGGGACAGACACGTAAATAGACATCGGTCTGGGACTGACAGACACTGTCAATAGACACCAGTCTGGGACTGACAGACACTGAAAATAGACACCAGTCTAGGAATGACAGACACTCTAAATAAACACCATTCTGGGCCAGAAGACAATGAAAATTGACACCAATCTGGGATGGACAGACACTGTAACTGGACACCAGTCTGCGACTGACATATAGTTTAAATAGACACCAGTCTGTGACTGACAGACATTGTAAGTAGACACCAAATTGGGACAGACACGTAAATAGACATCGGTCTGCGATTGACAGACATGGTAAATATGCACCAGTCTGGGACTGACAGACATGGTAACTAGACACCAGTCTGGGACTGACAGACAATGAAAATAGACACCAGTCTAGGCAGACAAACACTGTAAATAGACACCAGTCTGGGACTGAAACTGTGAATAGACACCCTTCTGGGACAGACACTAAATAGACACTAGTCTGGTATAGACAGACACTCTAAATAGTAACCAGTCTGGGACTGACACCGTAAATAGACAGCTGTCTGTGATTGAAAGACACTGCAAGTAGACACCAGTCTGGGACTGATACCGTAAATAGTCACCAGTCTGGGATTGACAGACACTGTAAATAGACACCTGTCTGGGAATGACAGACATTGTAAAGTGATACCAGTCTGGCACTGACAGACACTGTAAATAGACACCAGTCTGGGACTGACAGACACTGTAAATAGATACAAGCCTGGGACTGTCAGACATTGTAAAGAGATACCAGTCTGGCACTGACAGACACTGTAAATAGACTCCATTCTGGGGGACAGGCAGACATTGTAAAGAGATACCAGTCTGGCACTGACAGATACTGTAAATAGACACCAGTCTGGGACAGGCAGACATTGTAAATAGACACCAGTCTGGGATGGACACAACTGTAAATCGACACCAGGCTGGGTCCAACAGAAACTGTAAATAGAAGGGCAATGTAATTAGTCACCAGTCTGGGACTGACACATACTGTAAATAAACACCAGTCTGGGACTGATAGACACTGTAACCAGACACCAGTCTGGGACTGACAGACACTGTAAATAGACACCAGTCTCGGACTGAAAGACACTGTAAATAGACACCAGTCTGTCACTGACAGACACTGTAAATAGACACCAGTCTGGGATTGACAGACGCTGTAAATAGACACCAGTCTGGGACTGACAGACCCTGCAAATAGACACATGTCTGGGACAGTGTAAATAGACACCATTCCGTGACAGACGGACACTGCAAATAGACACTAGTCTGGGACTGACACTGTAAATAGACATCAGTCTGGGACAGACTGACACTGTAAATAGACACCAGTCTGAGAGTGACAGACACTGTAAATAGATACCTGTCTGGGACAGGCAGACACTGTGAATAGACACCAGTCTGGGACAGGCAGACATTGTAAATAGACACCAGTCTCGAACTGACACGTAAATAGACGCCAATTTGGGACTGACAGATATTGCAAATAGACACCAGTCTGGGATGGACAGAACTGTAAATTGACACCAGTCTGGGAGCAACGGACACTGTAAATAGACACCTGTCTGGGACTGACAGACACTGTAACTAGATGCCAATATGGGACAGACACCTAAATAGACATCGGTCTGGGACTGAAGACATTGTAAATAGACACCTGTCTGGGACTGACAGACACTGTAACTAGATACCAGTCTGAGACAGACACATAGATAGACAGCAGTCTGGGACTGACAGACACTGTAAAGAGATACCAGTCTGGCACTGACAGACAATGTAACTAGACTCCATTCTGGGGGACAGGCAGACATTGTAAAGAGATACCAGTCTGGCACTGACAGACACTGTAAATAGACTCCATTCTGGGGGACAGGCAGACATTGTAAAGAGATACCAGTCTGGCACTGACAGACACTGTAAATAGATACAAGTCTGGGACTGACAGACACTGTAAATAGACACCAGCCTGGGACTGACAAACACTGTAAACAGACACCAATCTGGGACAGGCACGTAAATAGACACTAGTCTGGGACTGACAGAGAATGTAAATAGACACCAGTCTGGGACTGACAGACACTATAAATAGATACCAGTCTGGGACTGACAGACACTGTAAGTAGACACGAATCTTGGACAGACATGTAAATAGACATCGGTCTGGGACTGACAGACATTGTAAATAGACATCAGTGTGGGACCGACAGACATTGTAAATAGACACCAGTCTAGGAATGAAAGACACACTAAATAGACACCATTTTGGGACAGGCAGACACTATAAATAGACACCAGTCTGGGAGAGGCAGACATTGTAAATAGACATCAGTCTGGGATTGACAGACACGGTATATACGCACCAGTCTGGGACTGACAGACACTGTAACTAGACACCAGTCTGGGACTGACAGACAATGAAAATAGACACCAGTCTAGGCAGACAGACACTGTAAATAGACACCAGCCTGGGACTGAAACTGTGAATACACACCCTTCTGGGACAGACACTGAAGAGACACCAGTCTGGTACAGACAGACACTCTAAATAGTAACCAGTCTTGGAGTGACACTGTAAATAGACACCAGTCTGGGATTGACAGACACTGTAAATAGACACCAGTCTGGGACTGACAGACACTGTAAGTAGACACCAATCTTGGACAGACACATAAATAGACATCGCTCTGGGACTGACAGACATTGTAAATAGACATCAGTCTGGGACCCACAGACATTGTAAATAGACACCAGTCTAGGAATGACAGACACACTAAATATACACCATTCTGGGACAGGCAGAAACTGTAAATAGACACCAGTCTGGGAGAGGCAGACACTGTAAATAGACACCAGTCTAGAACTGACACGTAAATAGACACCAATCTGGGACTGACAGACGTTGCAAATAGACATCAGTCTGGGATGGACACAACTGTAAATCGACACCAGGCTGGGTCCAACAGAAACTGTAAATAGAAGGACAATGTAATTAGTCACCAGTCTGGGACTGACACATACTGTAAATAAACACCAGTCTGGGACTGATAGACACTGTAACCAGACACCAGTCTGGGACTGACAGACACTGTAAATAGACACCAGTCTCGGACTGAAAGACACTGTAAATAGACACCAGTCTGTCACTGACAGACATTGTAAATAGACACCAGTCTGGGATTGACAGACGCTGTAAATAGACACCAGTCTGGGACTGACAGACCCTGCAAATAGACACATGTCTGGGACAGTGTAAATAGACACCATTCCGTGACAGACGGACACTGCAAATAGACACTAGTCTGGGACTGACACTGTAAATAGACATCAGTCTGGGACAGACTGACACAGTAAATAGACACCAGTCTGAGAGTGACAGACACTGTAAATAGATACCTGTCTGGGACAGGCAGACACTGTGAATAGACACCAGTCTGGGACAGGCAGACATTGTAAATAGACACCAGTCTCGAACTGACACGTAAATAGACGCCAATTTGGGACTGACAGATATTGCAAATAGACACCAGTCTGGGATGGACAGAACTGTAAATTGACACCAGTCTGGGAGCAACGGACACTGTAAATAGACACCTGTCTGGGACTGACAGACACTGTAACTAGATGCCAATATGGGACAGACACCTAAATAGACATCAGTCTGGGACTGAAGACATTGTAAATAGACACCTGTCTGGGACTGACAGACACTGTAACTAGATACCAGTCTGAGACAGACACATAGATAGACAGCAGTCTGGGACTGACAGACACTGTAAATAGACACCAATCTAGGACGGACAGACACAGTAACTAGACACCAGTCTGGGACTGACAGACACTGTTACTAGACACCAGTCTGGGACTGACAGACATTGTAAATAGACACCAGTCTAGGAATGACTGACACTGTAAATAGACACCAATCTTGGACAGGCAGATACTGTAAATAGACACCTGTCTAGGAGAGGCAGACGCTGTAAATAGACATGAGTCTGGGACAGACTGACACTGTAAACAGACACCAGTCTGAGAGTGACAGACACAGTAAATAGACACCAGTCTGGGACAGGCAGACACTGTGAATAGACATCAGTCTGGGACAGGCAGACATTGTAAATAGACACCAGTCTCGAACTGACACGTAAATAGACGCCAATTTGGGACTGACAGATGTTGCAAATAGACACCAGTCTGGGACCAACAGACACTGTAAATAGACACCTGTCTGGGACTGACAGACACTGTAACTAGATACCAGTCTAGGACAGACACGTAAATAGACATCAGTCTGGGACTGAAGACATTGTAAATAGACATCAGTCTGGGACCGACAGACATTGTAAATAGACACCAGTCTAGGAATGACAGACACACTAAATAGACACCATTCGGGGACAGGCAGACACTGTAAATAGACACCAGTCTAGGAGAGGCAGACACTGTAAATAGACATCAGTCTGGGATTGTCAGACATGGTAAATATGCACCAGTCTGGGACTGACAGACACTGTAACTAGACACCAGTCTGGGACTGACAGATAATGAAAATAGACACCAATCTAGGTAGACAGACACTGTAAATAGACAACAGTCTGGGACTGAAACTGTGAATAGGCACCCTTCTGGGACAGACACTAAATAGACACCAGTCTGGTACAGACAGACACTCTAAATAGTAACCAGTTTGGACTGACACCATAAATAGACAGCAGTCTGGGATTGACAGACACTGTAAATAGACACCAGTCTGGGACTGACACCGTAAATAGACACCAGTCTGGTACTGACAGACACTCTAAATAGTAACCAGTCTGGGACTGACACCGTAAATAGACACCAGTCTGGGACTGACAGACACTTTAAATAGACACCAGTCTGGGACTGACAGACACTGTAAATAGACACCAGTCTGGGAGTGACTGACACTGTAAATAGACACCAGTCTTGGACAGGCAGTGACTGTAAATAGACACCAGTCTGGGATTGAGCCAAACTGCAAATAGACACCAGTCTGGGACAGACTGACAATGTAAATAGACACCATTCTGAGACTGACAGACACTGCAAATAGACAGCAGTCATGGACAAATAGGCACTGTAAATAGACACCAGTCTGGGACTGAAAGACACTGTAAATAGACACCAGTCTGGGACTGACAGACACTGTAAATAGACACCAGTCTGGGAGAGACAGACAGTGTAAATAGACACTATTCCGTGACAGACGGACACTGCAAATAGACACTAGTCTGGGACTGACACTGTAAATAGACACCAGTCTGGGACTGACAGACACTGTAAATAGACACCATTCCGTGACAGATGGACACTGCAAATAGACCCTAGTCTGGGACTGACACTGTAAATAGACATCAGTCTTGCACAGACAGACACTGTAAATAGACTCCAGGATGGGAGTGACTGACACTGTAAATAGACACCAGTATGGGACTGACAGGCATGTAAATAGACACCAGTCTGGGACAGTCGGTCACTATAAATAGATACCAGTCTGGGATTGACACACATTGTAAATAGACACCAATCTGGGATTGACAGACATTGTAAATAGACAATCTGGGATTGACAGACACTGTAAATAGACACCAATCTGGGATTGACAGACACTGTAAATAGACACCAGTCTGGGACTGACAGGCACTTTAAATAGACACCAGGCTGGGATAGTCGGTCACTATAAATAGACACCAGTCTCGGACTGACAGGCACTGTAAATAGACACCAGTATGGGACAGTCGGTCACTATAAATAGACACATGTCTGGGACATTCGGTCACTGGAAATAGACACCAGTCTGGGACTGATAAAACTGTAATTAGACAACAGTCTGGGACTGACCCACACTCTAAATAGGCACCTCTCTGGGATTGACAGACACTGTAAATAGACACCAGTTTGGGACTGATAGACACTGTAAATAGACAGCAGTCATGGACAAATAGGCACTGTAAATAGACACCAGTCTGGGACTGAAAGACACTGTAAATAGACACCAGTCTGGGAGAGACAGACACTGTAAATAGACACCATTCCGTGACAGATGGACACTGCAAATAGACCCTAGTTTGGGACTGACACTGTAAATAGACATCAGTCTTGGACAGACAGACACTGTAAATAGACTCCAGGATGGCAGTGACTGACACTGTAAATAGACACCAGTCTGGGACTGACAGGCACTGTAAATAGACACCAGTCTTGGACAGTCGGTCACTATAAATAGACACCAGTCTGGGATTGACACACATTGTAAATAGACACCAATCTGGGATTGACAGACATTGTAAATAGACACCAATCTGGGATTGACAGACACTGTAAATAGACACCAATCTGGGATTGACAGACACTGTAAATAGACACCAGTCTGGGACTGACAGGCACTTTAAATAGACACCAGTCTTGGACAGTCGGTCACTATAAATAGACACCAGTCTGGGATTGACACACATTGTAAATAGACACCAATCTGGGATTGACAGACATTGTAAATAGACACCAATCTGGGATTGACAGACACTGTAAATAGACACCAATCTGGGATTGACAGACACTGTAAATAGACACCAGTCTGGGACTGACAGGCACTTTAAATAGACACCAGGCTGGGACAGTCGGTCACTATAAATAGACACCAGTCTCGGACTGACAGGCACTGTAAATAGACACCAGTATGGGACAGTCGGTCACTATAAATAGATACATGTCTGGGACATTCGGTCACTGGAAATAGACACCAGTCTGGGACTGATAAAACTGTAATTAGACAACAGTCTGGGACTGACCCACACTCTAAATAGGCACCAGTCTGGGATTGACAGACACTGTAAATAGACACCAGTTTGGGACTGATAGACACTGTAAATAGACAGCAGTCATGGACAAATAGGCACTGTAAATAGACACCAGTCTGGGACTGAAAGACACTGTAAATAGACACCAGTCTGGGACTGACAGACACTGAAAATAGACACCAGTCTAGGAATGACAGACACTCTAAATAAACACCATTCTGGGCCAGAAGACAATGAAAATTGACACCAATCTGGGATGGACAGACACTGTAACTGGACACCAGTCTGCGACTGACATATAGTTTAAATAGACACCAGTCTGTGACTGACAGACATTGTAAGTAGACATCAAATTGGGACAGACACGTAAATAGACATCGGTCTGCGATTGACAGACATGGTAAATATGCACCAGTCTGGGACTGACAGACACGGTAACTAGACACCAGTCTGGGACTGACAGACAATGAAAATAGACACCAGTCTAGGCAGACAAACACTGTAAATAGACACCAGTCTGGGACTGAAACTGTGAATAGACACCCTTCTGGGACAGACACTAAATAGACACTAGTCTGGTATAGACAGACACTCTAAATAGTAACCAGTCTGGGACTGACACCGTAAATAGACAGCTGTCTGTGATTGAAAGACACTGCAAGTAGACACCAGTCTGGGACTGATACCGTAAATAGTCACCAGTCTGGGATTGACAGACACTGTAAATAGACACCTGTCTGGGAATGACAGACATTGTAAAGTGATACCAGTCTGGCACTGACAGACATTGTAAATAGACACCATTCTGGGACAGGCAGAAATTGTAAAGAGATACCAGTCAGTCACTGACAGACACTGTAAATAGACACCAGTCTGGGACTGACAGACACTGTAAATAGATACAAGCCTGGGACTGTCAGACATTGTAAAGAGATACCAGTCTGGCACTGACAGACACTGTAAATAGACTCCATTCTGGGGGACAGGCAGACATTGTAAAGAGATACCAGTCTGGCACTGACAGATACTGTAAATAGACACCAGTCTGGGACAGGCAGACATTGTAAATAGACACCAGTCTGGGATGGACACAACTGTAAATCGACACCAGGCTGGGTCCAACAGAAACTGTAAATAGAAGGGCAATGTAATTAGTCACCAGTCTGGGACTGACACATACTGTAAATAAACACCAGTCTGGGACTGATAGACACTGTAACCAGACACCAGTCTGGGACTGACAGACACTGTAAATAGACACCAGTCTCGGACTGAAAGACACTGTAAATAGACACCAGTCTGTCACTGACAGACACTGTAAATAGACACCAGTCTGGGATTGACAGACGCTGTAAATAGACACCAGTCTGGGACTGACAGACCCTGCAAATAGACACATGTCTGGGACAGTGTAAATAGACACCATTCCGTGACAGACGGACACTGCAAATAGACACTAGTCTGGGACTGACACTGTAAATAGACATCAGTCTGGGACAGACTGACACAGTAAATAGACACCAGTCTGAGAGTGACAGACACTGTAAATAGATACCTGTCTGGGACAGGCAGACACTGTGAATAGACACCAGTCTGGGACAGGCAGACATTGTAAATAGACACCAGTCTCGAACTGACACGTAAATAGACGCCAATTTGGGACTGACAGATATTGCAAATAGACACCAGTCTGGGATGGACAGAACTGTAAATTGACACCAGTCTGGGAGCAACGGACACTGTAAATAGACACCTGTCTGGGACTGACAGACACTGTAACTAGATGCCAATATGGGACAGACACCTAAATAGACATCGGTCTGGGACTGAAGACATTGTAAATAGACACCTGTCTGGGACTGACAGACACTGTAACTAGATACCAGTCTGAGACAGACACATAGATAGACAGCAGTCTGGGACTGACAGACACTGTAAATAGACACCAATGTGGGACTGACAGACAATGAAAATTGACACCAATCTAGGACGGACAGACACAGTAACTAGACACCAGTCTGGGACTGACAGACACTGTTACTAGACACCAGTCTGGGACTGACAGACATTGTAAATAGACACCAGTCTAGGAATGACTGACACTGTAAATAGACACCAATCTTGGACAGGCAGATACTGTAAATAGACACCTGTCTAGGAGAGGCAGACGCTGTAAATAGACATGAGTCTGGGACAGACTGACACTGTAAACAGACACCAGTCTGAGAGTGACAGACACAGTAAATAGACACCAGTCTGGGACAGGCAGACACTGTGAATAGACATCAGTCTGGGACAGGCAGACATTGTAAATAGACACCAGTCTCGAACTGACACGTAAATAGACGCCAATTTGGGACTGACAGATGTTGCAAATAGACACCAGTCTGGGACCAACAGACACTGTAAATAGACACCTGTCTGGGACTGACAGACACTGTAACTAGATACCAGTCTGGGACAGACACGTAAATAGACATCAGTCTGGGACTGAAGACATTGTAAATAGACATCAGTCTGGGACCGACAGACATTGTAAATAGACACCAGTCTAGGAATGACAGACACACTAAATAGACACCATTCGGGGACAGGCAGACACTGTAAATAGACACCAGTCTAGGAGAGGCAGACACTGTAAATAGACATCAGTCTGGGATTGTCAGACATGGTAAATATGCACCAGTCTGGGACTGACAGACACTGTAACTAGACACCAGTCTGGGACTGACAGATAATGAAAATAGACACCAATCTAGGTAGACAGACACTGTAAATAGACAACAGTCTGGGACTGAAACTGTGAATAGGCACCCTTCTGGGACAGACACTAAATAGACACCAGTCTGGTACAGACAGACACTCTAAATAGTAACCAGTTTGGACTGACACCATAAATAGACAGCAGTCTGGGATTGACAGACACTGTAAATAGACACCAGTCTGGGACTGACACCGTAAATAGACACCAGTCTGGTACTGACAGACACTCTAAATAGTAACCAGTCTGGGACTGACACCGTAAATAGACACCAGTCTGGGACTGGCAGATATTGTAAATAGACACCAGTCTGGGACTGACAGACACTTTAAATAGACACCAGTCTGGGAGTGACTGACACTGTAAATAGACACCAGTCTTGGACAGGCAGTGACTGTAAATAGACACCAGTCTGGGATTGAGCCAAACTGCAAATAGACACCAGTCTGGGACAGACTGACAATGTAAATAGACACCATTCTGAGACTGACAGACACTGCAAATAGACAGCAGTCATGGATAAATAGGCACTGTAAATAGACACCAGTCTGGGACTGAAAGACACTGTAAATAGACACCAGTCTGGGACTGACAGACACTGTAAATAGACACCAGTCTGGGAGAGACAGACAGTGTAAATAGACACTATTCCGTGACAGACGGACACTGCAAATAGACACTAGTCTGGGACTGACACTGTAAATAGACACCAGTCTGGGACTGACAGACACTGTAAATAGACACCATTCCGTGACAGATGGACACTGCAAATAGACCCTAGTCTGGGACTGACACTGTAAATAGACATCAGTCTTGCACAGACAGACACTGTAAATAGACTCCAGGATGGGAGTGACTGACACTGTAAATAGACACCAGTATGGGACTGACAGGCATGTAAATAGACACCAGTCTGGGACAGTCGGTCACTATAAATAGATACCAGTCTGGGATTGACACACATTGTAAATAGACACCAATCTGGGATTGACAGACATTGTAAATAGACAATCTGGGATTGACAGACACTGTAAATAGACACCAATCTGGGATTGACAGACACTGTAAATAGACACCAGTCTGGGACTGACAGGCACTTTAAATAGACACCAGGCTGGGACAGTCGGTCACTATAAATAGACACCAGTCTGGGACTGACAGGCACTGTAAATAGACACCAGTATGGGACAGTCGGTCACTATAAATAGACACATGTCTGGGACATTCGGTCACTGGAAATAGACACCAGTCTGGGACTGATAAAACTGTAATTAGACAACAGTCTGGGACTGACCCACACTCTAAATAGGCACCAGTCTGGGATTGACAGACACTGTAAATAGACACCAGTTTGGGACTGATAGACACTGTAAATAGACAGCAGTCATGGACAAATAGGCACTGTAAATAGACACCAGTCTGGGACTGAAAGACACTGTAAATAGACACCAGTCTGGGAGAGACAGACACTGTAAATAGACACCATTCCGTGACAGATGGACACTGCAAATAGACCCTAGTTTGGGACTGACACTGTAAATAGACATCAGTCTTGGACAGACAGACACTGTAAATAGACTCCAGGATGGCAGTGACTGACACTGTAAATAGACACCAGTCTGGGACTGACAGGCACTGTAAATAGACACCAGTCTTGGACAGTCGGTCACTATAAATAGACACCAGTCTGGGATTGACACACATTGTAAATAGACACCAATCTGGGATTGACAGACATTGTAAATAGACACCAATCTGGGATTGACAGACACTGTAAATAGACACCAGTCTGGGATTGACAGACACTGTAAATAGACACCAGTCTGGGACTGACAGGCACTTTAAATAGACACCAGTCTTGGACAGTCAGTCACTATAAATAGACACCAGTCTGGGATTGACACACATTGTAAATAGACACCAATCTGGGATTGACAGACATTGTAAATAGACACCAATCTGGGATTGACAGACACTGTAAATAGACACCAATCTGGGATTGACAGACACTGTAAATAGACACCAGTCTGGGACTGACAGACACTGTAAATAGACACCAGTCTGGGATTGACAGACACTGTAAATAGACACCAGTCTGGGACTGACTGACACTATAAATAGACACCATTCTGGGATTGACCCAAACTGTAAATAGACACCAGTCAGGGACATACAGACACGGTAAATAGACACCAGGATGGGATTGACAGACACTGTAAATAGACACCAGTCTTGGACTGACATACACTGTAAATAGACACCAGTCTGGCACTGACAGACACTGTAAATAGATACCAGTCTGGTACAGAAACGTAAATAGACATCGGTCTGGGACTGACAGACATTGTAAATAGACACCAGTCTGGGACTGAACAGACACTGTAAATAGACACCAGTCCTGGACTGACAGGCACTGTGAATAGACACCAGTCTGGGACAGGCAGACACTATAAATAGACACCAGTCTGGGACTGACAGACACTGTAAATAGACACCAGTCTGGGACTGACAGACACTGTAAATAAATATCAGTCTGGGACTGACAGACACTGTAAATAGACATCAGTCATGGACAAACAGACACTGTAAATAGACTCCAAGATGGGAGTGACTGACACTGTAAATAGACACCAGTCTGGGACTGACAGATACTGTAAATAGACACCAGTCTGGGACTGACATACACTGTAAATAGAAACCAGTCTGAGACTGACAGACACTGTAAATAGACACCAGTCAGTGACTGACAGACACTGTAAATAGACACCAGTCTGGGAGAGACAGACACTGTAAATAGACATCATTCTGTGACAGATGGACACTGCAAATAGACACGAGTCTGGGACTGACACTGTAAATAGACACCATTCTGGGACAGGCAGACACTATAAATAGACACCAGTCTAGAACTGACACATACTGTAAATAGACACCAGTCTGGGACTGACTGACACTGTGAATAGACATCAGTCTGGGACTGACACGTACATAGACACCAATCTGGGACTGACAGACGTTGCAAATAGACACCAGTCTGGTACAGACAGACACTGTAAATAGACATCAGTCTGGGATTGACAGACACGGTAAATACGCACCAGTCTGGGACTGCCAAACAGTGTAACTAGACACCAGTCTGGGCTGACAGACACTGTAAATAGACATCAGTCTGGGACTGACAGACACTGTAAATAGACACCCGTCTGGGACTGACAGACGCTGTAAATAGACACCAATCTGGAACTGACAGACGCTGTAAATAGTCACCAGTCTGGGATTAACAGACACTGTAAATAGACACCAGTCTGGCACTGACAGACACTGTAAATAGACACCTGTCTGGGATGACAAACACTTTAAGTAGACACCAATCTGGGACAGACACGTAAATAGACATCGGTCTGGGACTGACAGACACTGTCAATAGACACCAGTCTGGGACTGACAGACACTGAAAATAGACACCAGTCTAGGAATGACAGACACTCTAAATAAACACCATTCTGGGCCAGAAGACAATGAAAATTGACACCAATCTGGGATGGACAGACACTGTAACTGGACACCAGTCTGCGACTGACATATAGTTTAAATAGACACCAGTCTGTGACTGACAGACATTGTAAGTAGACACCAAATTGGGACAGACACGTAAATAGACATCGGTCTGCGATTGACAGACATGGTAAATATGCACCAGTCTGGGACTGACAGACATGGTAACTAGACACCAGTCTGGGACTGACAGACAATGAAAATAGACACCAGTCTAGGCAGACAAACACTGTAAATAGACACCAGTCTGGGACTGAAACTGTGAATAGACACCCTTCTGGGACAGACACTAAATAGACACTAGTCTGGTATAGACAGACACTCTAAATAGTAACCAGTCTGGGACTGACACCGTAAATAGACAGCTGTCTGTGATTGAAAGACACTGCAAGTAGACACCAGTCTGGGACTGATACCGTAAATAGTCACCAGTCTGGGATTGACAGACACTGTAAATAGACACCTGTCTGGGAATGACAGACATTGTAAAGTGATACCAGTCTGGCACTGACAGACACTGTAAATAGACACCAGTCTGGGACTGACAGACACTGTAAATAGATACAAGCCTGGGACTGTCAGACATTGTAAAGAGATACCAGTCTGGCACTGACAGACACTGTAAATAGACTCCATTCTGGGGGACAGGCAGACATTGTAAAGAGATACCAGTCTGGCACTGACAGATACTGTAAATAGACACCAGTCTGGGACAGGCAGACATTGTAAATAGACACCAGTCTGGGATGGACACAACTGTAAATCGACACCAGGCTGGGTCCAACAGAAACTGTAAATAGAAGGGCAATGTAATTAGTCACCAGTCTGGGACTGACACATACTGTAAATAAACACCAGTCTGGGACTGATAGACACTGTAACCAGACACCAGTCTGGGACTGACAGACACTGTAAATAGACACCAGTCTCGGACTGAAAGACACTGTAAATAGACACCAGTCTGTCACTGACAGACACTGTAAATAGACACCAGTCTGGGATTGACAGACGCTGTAAATAGACACCAGTCTGGGACTGACAGACCCTGCAAATAGACACATGTCTGGGACAGTGTAAATAGACACCATTCCGTGACAGACGGACACTGCAAATAGACACTAGTCTGGGACTGACACTGTAAATAGACATCAGTCTGGGACAGACTGACACTGTAAATAGACACCAGTCTGAGAGTGACAGACACTGTAAATAGATACCTGTCTGGGACAGGCAGACACTGTGAATAGACACCAGTCTGGGACAGGCAGACATTGTAAATAGACACCAGTCTCGAACTGACACGTAAATAGACGCCAATTTGGGACTGACAGATATTGCAAATAGACACCAGTCTGGGATGGACAGAACTGTAAATTGACACCAGTCTGGGAGCAACGGACACTGTAAATAGACACCTGTCTGGGACTGACAGACACTGTAACTAGATGCCAATATGGGACAGACACCTAAATAGACATCGGTCTGGGACTGAAGACATTGTAAATAGACACCTGTCTGGGACTGACAGACACTGTAACTAGATACCAGTCTGAGACAGACACATAGATAGACAGCAGTCTGGGACTGACAGACACTGTAAAGAGATACCAGTCTGGCACTGACAGACAATGTAACTAGACTCCATTCTGGGGGACAGGCAGACATTGTAAAGAGATACCAGTCTGGCACTGACAGACACTGTAAATAGACTCCATTCTGGGGGACAGGCAGACATTGTAAAGAGATACCAGTCTGGCACTGACAGACACTGTAAATAGATACAAGTCTGGGACTGACAGACACTGTAAATAGACACCAGCCTGGGACTGACAAACACTGTAAACAGACACCAATCTGGGACAGGCACGTAAATAGACACTAGTCTGGGACTGACAGAGAATGTAAATAGACACCAGTCTGGGACTGACAGACACTATAAATAGATACCAGTCTGGGACTGACAGACACTGTAAGTAGACACGAATCTTGGACAGACATGTAAATAGACATCGGTCTGGGACTGACAGACATTGTAAATAGACATCAGTGTGGGACCGACAGACATTGTAAATAGACACCAGTCTAGGAATGAAAGACACACTAAATAGACACCATTTTGGGACAGGCAGACACTATAAATAGACACCAGTCTGGGAGAGGCAGACATTGTAAATAGACATCAGTCTGGGATTGACAGACACGGTATATACGCACCAGTCTGGGACTGACAGACACTGTAACTAGACACCAGTCTGGGACTGACAGACAATGAAAATAGACACCAGTCTAGGCAGACAGACACTGTAAATAGACACCAGCCTGGGACTGAAACTGTGAATACACACCCTTCTGGGACAGACACTGAAGAGACACCAGTCTGGTACAGACAGACACTCTAAATAGTAACCAGTCTTGGAGTGACACTGTAAATAGACACCAGTCTGGGATTGACAGACACTGTAAATAGACACCAGTCTGGGACTGACAGACACTGTAAGTAGACACCAATCTTGGACAGACACATAAATAGACATCGCTCTGGGACTGACAGACATTGTAAATAGACATCAGTCTGGGACCCACAGACATTGTAAATAGACACCAGTCTAGGAATGACAGACACACTAAATATACACCATTCTGGGACAGGCAGAAACTGTAAATAGACACCAGTCTGGGAGAGGCAGACACTGTAAATAGACACCAGTCTAGAACTGACACGTAAATAGACACCAATCTGGGACTGACAGACGTTGCAAATAGACATCAGTCTGGGATGGACACAACTGTAAATCGACACCAGGCTGGGTCCAACAGAAACTGTAAATAGAAGGACAATGTAATTAGTCACCAGTCTGGGACTGACACATACTGTAAATAAACACCAGTCTGGGACTGATAGACACTGTAACCAGACACCAGTCTGGGACTGACAGACACTGTAAATAGACACCAGTCTCGGACTGAAAGACACTGTAAATAGACACCAGTCTGTCACTGACAGACATTGTAAATAGACACCAGTCTGGGATTGACAGACGCTGTAAATAGACACCAGTCTGGGACTGACAGACCCTGCAAATAGACACATGTCTGGGACAGTGTAAATAGACACCATTCCGTGACAGACGGACACTGCAAATAGACACTAGTCTGGGACTGACACTGTAAATAGACATCAGTCTGGGACAGACTGACACAGTAAATAGACACCAGTCTGAGAGTGACAGACACTGTAAATAGATACCTGTCTGGGACAGGCAGACACTGTGAATAGACACCAGTCTGGGACAGGCAGACATTGTAAATAGACACCAGTCTCGAACTGACACGTAAATAGACGCCAATTTGGGACTGACAGATATTGCAAATAGACACCAGTCTGGGATGGACAGAACTGTAAATTGACACCAGTCTGGGAGCAACGGACACTGTAAATAGACACCTGTCTGGGACTGACAGACACTGTAACTAGATGCCAATATGGGACAGACACCTAAATAGACATCGGTCTGGGACTGAAGACATTGTAAATAGACACCTGTCTGGGACTGACAGACACTGTAACTAGATACCAGTCTGAGACAGACACATAGATAGACAGCAGTCTGGGACTGACAGACACTGTAAATAGACACCAATCTAGGACGGACAGACACAGTAACTAGACACCAGTCTGGGACTGACAGACACTGTTACTAGACACCAGTCTGGGACTGACAGACATTGTAAATAGACACCAGTCTAGGAATGACTGACACTGTAAATAGACACCAATCTTGGACAGGCAGATACTGTAAATAGACACCTGTCTAGGAGAGGCAGACGCTGTAAATAGACATGAGTCTGGGACAGACTGACACTGTAAACAGACACCAGTCTGAGAGTGACAGACACAGTAAATAGACACCAGTCTGGGACAGGCAGACACTGTGAATAGACATCAGTCTGGGACAGGCAGACATTGTAAATAGACACCAGTCTCGAACTGACACGTAAATAGACGCCAATTTGGGACTGACAGATGTTGCAAATAGACACCAGTCTGGGACCAACAGACACTGTAAATAGACACCTGTCTGGGACTGACAGACACTGTAACTAGATACCAGTCTAGGACAGACACGTAAATAGACATCAGTCTGGGACTGAAGACATTGTAAATAGACATCAGTCTGGGACCGACAGACATTGTAAATAGACACCAGTCTAGGAATGACAGACACACTAAATAGACACCATTCGGGGACAGGCAGACACTGTAAATAGACACCAGTCTAGGAGAGGCAGACACTGTAAATAGACATCAGTCTGGGATTGTCAGACATGGTAAATATGCACCAGTCTGGGACTGACAGACACTGTAACTAGACACCAGTCTGGGACTGACAGATAATGAAAATAGACACCAATCTAGGTAGACAGACACTGTAAATAGACAACAGTCTGGGACTGAAACTGTGAATAGGCACCCTTCTGGGACAGACACTAAATAGACACCAGTCTGGTACAGACAGACACTCTAAATAGTAACCAGTTTGGACTGACACCATAAATAGACAGCAGTCTGGGATTGACAGACACTGTAAATAGACACCAGTCTGGGACTGACACCGTAAATAGACACCAGTCTGGTACTGACAGACACTCTAAATAGTAACCAGTCTGGGACTGACACCGTAAATAGACACCAGTCTGGGACTGGCAGATATTGTAAATAGACACCAGTCTGGGACTGACAGACACTTTAAATAGACACCAGTCTGGGACTGACAGACACTGTAAATAGACACCAGTCTGGGAGTGACTGACACTGTAAATAGACACCAGTCTTGGACAGGCAGTGACTGTAAATAGACACCAGTCTGGGATTGAGCCAAACTGCAAATAGACACCAGTCTGGGACAGACTGACAATGTAAATAGACACCATTCTGAGACTGACAGACACTGCAAATAGACAGCAGTCATGGACAAATAGGCACTGTAAATAGACACCAGTCTGGGACTGAAAGACACTGTAAATAGACACCAGTCTGGGACTGACAGACACTGTAAATAGACACCAGTCTGGGAGAGACAGACAGTGTAAATAGACACTATTCCGTGACAGACGGACACTGCAAATAGACACTAGTCTGGGACTGACACTGTAAATAGACACCAGTCTGGGACTGACAGACACTGTAAATAGACACCATTCCGTGACAGATGGACACTGCAAATAGACCCTAGTCTGGGACTGACACTGTAAATAGACATCAGTCTTGCACAGACAGACACTGTAAATAGACTCCAGGATGGGAGTGACTGACACTGTAAATAGACACCAGTATGGGACTGACAGGCATGTAAATAGACACCAGTCTGGGACAGTCGGTCACTATAAATAGATACCAGTCTGGGATTGACACACATTGTAAATAGACACCAATCTGGGATTGACAGACATTGTAAATAGACAATCTGGGATTGACAGACACTGTAAATAGACACCAATCTGGGATTGACAGACACTGTAAATAGACACCAGTCTGGGACTGACAGGCACTTTAAATAGACACCAGGCTGGGATAGTCGGTCACTATAAATAGACACCAGTCTCGGACTGACAGGCACTGTAAATAGACACCAGTATGGGACAGTCGGTCACTATAAATAGACACATGTCTGGGACATTCGGTCACTGGAAATAGACACCAGTCTGGGACTGATAAAACTGTAATTAGACAACAGTCTGGGACTGACCCACACTCTAAATAGGCACCTCTCTGGGATTGACAGACACTGTAAATAGACACCAGTTTGGGACTGATAGACACTGTAAATAGACAGCAGTCATGGACAAATAGGCACTGTAAATAGACACCAGTCTGGGACTGAAAGACACTGTAAATAGACACCAGTCTGGGAGAGACAGACACTGTAAATAGACACCATTCCGTGACAGATGGACACTGCAAATAGACCCTAGTTTGGGACTGACACTGTAAATAGACATCAGTCTTGGACAGACAGACACTGTAAATAGACTCCAGGATGGCAGTGACTGACACTGTAAATAGACACCAGTCTGGGACTGACAGGCACTGTAAATAGACACCAGTCTTGGACAGTCGGTCACTATAAATAGACACCAGTCTGGGATTGACACACATTGTAAATAGACACCAATCTGGGATTGACAGACATTGTAAATAGACACCAATCTGGGATTGACAGACACTGTAAATAGACACCAATCTGGGATTGACAGACACTGTAAATAGACACCAGTCTGGGACTGACAGGCACTTTAAATAGACACCAGTCTTGGACAGTCGGTCACTATAAATAGACACCAGTCTGGGATTGACACACATTGTAAATAGACACCAATCTGGGATTGACAGACATTGTAAATAGACACCAATCTGGGATTGACAGACACTGTAAATAGACACCAATCTGGGATTGACAGACACTGTAAATAGACACCAGTCTGGGACTGACAGGCACTTTAAATAGACACCAGGCTGGGACAGTCGGTCACTATAAATAGACACCAGTCTCGGACTGACAGGCACTGTAAATAGACACCAGTATGGGACAGTCGGTCACTATAAATAGATACATGTCTGGGACATTCGGTCACTGGAAATAGACACCAGTCTGGGACTGATAAAACTGTAATTAGACAACAGTCTGGGACTGACCCACACTCTAAATAGGCACCAGTCTGGGATTGACAGACACTGTAAATAGACACCAGTTTGGGACTGATAGACACTGTAAATAGACAGCAGTCATGGACAAATAGGCACTGTAAATAGACACCAGTCTGGGACTGAAAGACACTGTAAATAGACACCAGTCTGGGACTGACAGACACTGAAAATAGACACCAGTCTAGGAATGACAGACACTCTAAATAAACACCATTCTGGGCCAGAAGACAATGAAAATTGACACCAATCTGGGATGGACAGACACTGTAACTGGACACCAGTCTGCGACTGACATATAGTTTAAATAGACACCAGTCTGTGACTGACAGACATTGTAAGTAGACATCAAATTGGGACAGACACGTAAATAGACATCGGTCTGCGATTGACAGACATGGTAAATATGCACCAGTCTGGGACTGACAGACACGGTAACTAGACACCAGTCTGGGACTGACAGACAATGAAAATAGACACCAGTCTAGGCAGACAAACACTGTAAATAGACACCAGTCTGGGACTGAAACTGTGAATAGACACCCTTCTGGGACAGACACTAAATAGACACTAGTCTGGTATAGACAGACACTCTAAATAGTAACCAGTCTGGGACTGACACCGTAAATAGACAGCTGTCTGTGATTGAAAGACACTGCAAGTAGACACCAGTCTGGGACTGATACCGTAAATAGTCACCAGTCTGGGATTGACAGACACTGTAAATAGACACCTGTCTGGGAATGACAGACATTGTAAAGTGATACCAGTCTGGCACTGACAGACATTGTAAATAGACACCATTCTGGGACAGGCAGAAATTGTAAAGAGATACCAGTCAGTCACTGACAGACACTGTAAATAGACACCAGTCTGGGACTGACAGACACTGTAAATAGATACAAGCCTGGGACTGTCAGACATTGTAAAGAGATACCAGTCTGGCACTGACAGACACTGTAAATAGACTCCATTCTGGGGGACAGGCAGACATTGTAAAGAGATACCAGTCTGGCACTGACAGATACTGTAAATAGACACCAGTCTGGGACAGGCAGACATTGTAAATAGACACCAGTCTGGGATGGACACAACTGTAAATCGACACCAGGCTGGGTCCAACAGAAACTGTAAATAGAAGGGCAATGTAATTAGTCACCAGTCTGGGACTGACACATACTGTAAATAAACACCAGTCTGGGACTGATAGACACTGTAACCAGACACCAGTCTGGGACTGACAGACACTGTAAATAGACACCAGTCTCGGACTGAAAGACACTGTAAATAGACACCAGTCTGTCACTGACAGACACTGTAAATAGACACCAGTCTGGGATTGACAGACGCTGTAAATAGACACCAGTCTGGGACTGACAGACCCTGCAAATAGACACATGTCTGGGACAGTGTAAATAGACACCATTCCGTGACAGACGGACACTGCAAATAGACACTAGTCTGGGACTGACACTGTAAATAGACATCAGTCTGGGACAGACTGACACAGTAAATAGACACCAGTCTGAGAGTGACAGACACTGTAAATAGATACCTGTCTGGGACAGGCAGACACTGTGAATAGACACCAGTCTGGGACAGGCAGACATTGTAAATAGACACCAGTCTCGAACTGACACGTAAATAGACGCCAATTTGGGACTGACAGATATTGCAAATAGACACCAGTCTGGGATGGACAGAACTGTAAATTGACACCAGTCTGGGAGCAACGGACACTGTAAATAGACACCTGTCTGGGACTGACAGACACTGTAACTAGATGCCAATATGGGACAGACACCTAAATAGACATCGGTCTGGGACTGAAGACATTGTAAATAGACACCTGTCTGGGACTGACAGACACTGTAACTAGATACCAGTCTGAGACAGACACATAGATAGACAGCAGTCTGGGACTGACAGACACTGTAAATAGACACCAATGTGGGACTGACAGACAATGAAAATTGACACCAATCTAGGACGGACAGACACAGTAACTAGACACCAGTCTGGGACTGACAGACACTGTTACTAGACACCAGTCTGGGACTGACAGACATTGTAAATAGACACCAGTCTAGGAATGACTGACACTGTAAATAGACACCAATCTTGGACAGGCAGATACTGTAAATAGACACCTGTCTAGGAGAGGCAGACGCTGTAAATAGACATGAGTCTGGGACAGACTGACACTGTAAACAGACACCAGTCTGAGAGTGACAGACACAGTAAATAGACACCAGTCTGGGACAGGCAGACACTGTGAATAGACATCAGTCTGGGACAGGCAGACATTGTAAATAGACACCAGTCTCGAACTGACACGTAAATAGACGCCAATTTGGGACTGACAGATGTTGCAAATAGACACCAGTCTGGGACCAACAGACACTGTAAATAGACACCTGTCTGGGACTGACAGACACTGTAACTAGATACCAGTCTGGGACAGACACGTAAATAGACATCAGTCTGGGACTGAAGACATTGTAAATAGACATCAGTCTGGGACCGACAGACATTGTAAATAGACACCAGTCTAGGAATGACAGACACACTAAATAGACACCATTCGGGGACAGGCAGACACTGTAAATAGACACCAGTCTAGGAGAGGCAGACACTGTAAATAGACATCAGTCTGGGATTGTCAGACATGGTAAATATGCACCAGTCTGGGACTGACAGACACTGTAACTAGACACCAGTCTGGGACTGACAGATAATGAAAATAGACACCAATCTAGGTAGACAGACACTGTAAATAGACAACAGTCTGGGACTGAAACTGTGAATAGGCACCCTTCTGGGACAGACACTAAATAGACACCAGTCTGGTACAGACAGACACTCTAAATAGTAACCAGTTTGGACTGACACCATAAATAGACAGCAGTCTGGGATTGACAGACACTGTAAATAGACACCAGTCTGGGACTGACACCGTAAATAGACACCAGTCTGGTACTGACAGACACTCTAAATAGTAACCAGTCTGGGACTGACACCGTAAATAGACACCAGTCTGGGACTGGCAGATATTGTAAATAGACACCAGTCTGGGACTGACAGACACTTTAAATAGACACCAGTCTGGGAGTGACTGACACTGTAAATAGACACCAGTCTTGGACAGGCAGTGACTGTAAATAGACACCAGTCTGGGATTGAGCCAAACTGCAAATAGACACCAGTCTGGGACAGACTGACAATGTAAATAGACACCATTCTGAGACTGACAGACACTGCAAATAGACAGCAGTCATGGATAAATAGGCACTGTAAATAGACACCAGTCTGGGACTGAAAGACACTGTAAATAGACACCAGTCTGGGACTGACAGACACTGTAAATAGACACCAGTCTGGGAGAGACAGACAGTGTAAATAGACACTATTCCGTGACAGACGGACACTGCAAATAGACACTAGTCTGGGACTGACACTGTAAATAGACACCAGTCTGGGACTGACAGACACTGTAAATAGACACCATTCCGTGACAGATGGACACTGCAAATAGACCCTAGTCTGGGACTGACACTGTAAATAGACATCAGTCTTGCACAGACAGACACTGTAAATAGACTCCAGGATGGGAGTGACTGACACTGTAAATAGACACCAGTATGGGACTGACAGGCATGTAAATAGACACCAGTCTGGGACAGTCGGTCACTATAAATAGATACCAGTCTGGGATTGACACACATTGTAAATAGACACCAATCTGGGATTGACAGACATTGTAAATAGACAATCTGGGATTGACAGACACTGTAAATAGACACCAATCTGGGATTGACAGACACTGTAAATAGACACCAGTCTGGGACTGACAGGCACTTTAAATAGACACCAGGCTGGGACAGTCGGTCACTATAAATAGACACCAGTCTGGGACTGACAGGCACTGTAAATAGACACCAGTATGGGACAGTCGGTCACTATAAATAGACACATGTCTGGGACATTCGGTCACTGGAAATAGACACCAGTCTGGGACTGATAAAACTGTAATTAGACAACAGTCTGGGACTGACCCACACTCTAAATAGGCACCAGTCTGGGATTGACAGACACTGTAAATAGACACCAGTTTGGGACTGATAGACACTGTAAATAGACAGCAGTCATGGACAAATAGGCACTGTAAATAGACACCAGTCTGGGACTGAAAGACACTGTAAATAGACACCAGTCTGGGAGAGACAGACACTGTAAATAGACACCATTCCGTGACAGATGGACACTGCAAATAGACCCTAGTTTGGGACTGACACTGTAAATAGACATCAGTCTTGGACAGACAGACACTGTAAATAGACTCCAGGATGGCAGTGACTGACACTGTAAATAGACACCAGTCTGGGACTGACAGGCACTGTAAATAGACACCAGTCTTGGACAGTCGGTCACTATAAATAGACACCAGTCTGGGATTGACACACATTGTAAATAGACACCAATCTGGGATTGACAGACATTGTAAATAGACACCAATCTGGGATTGACAGACACTGTAAATAGACACCAGTCTGGGATTGACAGACACTGTAAATAGACACCAGTCTGGGACTGACAGGCACTTTAAATAGACACCAGTCTTGGACAGTCAGTCACTATAAATAGACACCAGTCTGGGATTGACACACATTGTAAATAGACACCAATCTGGGATTGACAGACATTGTAAATAGACACCAATCTGGGATTGACAGACACTGTAAATAGACACCAATCTGGGATTGACAGACACTGTAAATAGACACCAGTCTGGGACTGACAGGCACTTTAAATAGACACCAGGCTGGGACAGTCGGTCACTATAAATAGACACCAGTCTCGGACTGACAGGCACTGTAAATAGACACCAGTATGGGACAGTCGGTCACTATAAATAGATACATGTCTGGGACATTCGGTCACTGGAAATAGACACCAGTCTGGGACTGATAAAACTGTAATTAGACAACAGTCTGGGACATACCCACACTCTAAATAGGCACCAGTCTGGGATTGACAGACACTGTAAATAGACACCAGTTTGGGACTGATAGACACTGTAAATAGACAGCAGTCATGGACAAATAGGCACTGTAAATAGACACCAGTCTGGGACTGAAAGACACTGTAAATAGACACCAGTCTGGGAGAGACAGACAGTGTAAATAGACACCATTCCGTGACAGACAGACACTGCAAATAGACACTAGTCTGGGACTGACACTGTAAACAGACACCAGTCTGGGACTGACAGACACTGTAAATAGACACCATTCCGTGACAGACGGACACTGCAAATAGACCCAAGTCTGGGACTGACACTGTAAATAGACACCAGTCTGGGACAGTTGGTCACTATAAATAGACGCCAGTCTGGGACTGACAGGCACTGTAAATAGACACCAGTCTGGGACAGTCGGTTACTATAAATAGACACCAGTCTGGGATTGACAGACATTGTAAATAGACACCAATCTGGGATTGACAGACTTTGTAAATAGACACCATTCTGGGATTGACAGACACTGTAAATAGACACCAGTCATGGACAAACAGACACTGTAAATAGACACCAGTCTGGGACTGACAGACACTGTAAATAGACACCAGTCATGGACAAACAGGCACTGTAAATAGACACCAGGATGGGATTGACTGACACTGAAAATAGACATCAGTCTGGGACTGACAGACGCTGTAAATAGACACCAGTCTGGGATTGACAGTCACTGTAAATAGACACCAGTCTGGGACTGACAGGCACTGTAAATAGACACCAGTCTGGGACAGTCGGACACTATAAATAGACACCAGTCTGGGACTGACAGGCACTGTAAATAGACAGCAGTCTGGGACTGACCCACACTGTAAATAGACACCAGTCTGGGACTGATAGAAACTGTAAATAGACACCAGTCTGGGACAGACAGACTGCCAGACACTGTAAATAGACACCAGTCAGGGACATACAGACACTGTAAATAGACACCAGTCTGGGAGAGACAGACAGTGTAAATAGACACTATTCCGTGACAGACGGACACTGCAAATAGACACTAGTCTGGGACTGACACTGTAAATAGACACCAGTCTGGGACTGACAGACACTGTAAATAGACACCATTCCGTGACAGATGGACACTGCAAATAGACCCTAGTCTGGGACTGACACTGTAAATAGACATCAGTCTTGCACAGACAGACACTGTAAATAGACTCCAGGATGGGAGTGACTGACACTGTAAATAGACACCAGTCTGGGACTGACAGGCATGTAAATAGACACCAGTCTGGGACAGTCGGTCACTATAAATAGACACCAGTCTGGGATTGACACACATTGTAAATAGACACCAATCTGGGATTGACAGACATTGTAAATAGACACCAATCTGGGATTGACAGACACTGTAAATAGACACCAATCTGGGATTGACAGACACTGTAAATAGACACCAGTCTGGGACTGACAGGCACTTTAAATAGACACCAGGCTGGGACAGTCGGTCACTATAAATAGACACCAGTCTCGGACTGACAGGCACTGTAAATAGACACCAGTATTGGACAGTCGGTCACTATAAATAGACACATGTCTGGGACATTCGGTCACTGGAAATAGACACCAGTCTGGGACTGATAAAACTGTAATTAGACAACAGTCTGGGACTGACCCACACTCTAAATAGGCACCAGTCTGGGATTGACAGACACTGTAAATAGACACCAGTTTGGGACTGATAGACACTGTAAATAGACAGCAGTCATGGACAAATAGGCACTGTAAATAGACACCAGTCTGGGACTGAAAGACACTGTAAATAGACACCAGTCTGGGAGAGACAGACACTGTAAATAGACACCATTCCGTGACAGATGGACACTGCAAATAGACCCTAGTTTGGGACTGACACTGTAAATAGACATCAGTCTTGGACAGACAGACACTGTAAATAGACTCCAGGATGGCAGTGACTGACACTGTAAATAGACACCAGTCTGGGACTGACAGGCACTGTAAATAGACACCAGTCTTGGACAGTCGGTCACTATAAATAGACACCAGTCTGGGATTGACACACATTGTAAATAGACACCAATCTGGGATTGACAGACACTGTAAATAGACACCAATCTGGGATTGACAGACACTGTAAATAGACACCAGTCTGGGACTGACAGGCACTTTAAATAGACACCAGTCTTGGACAGTCAGTCACTATAAATAGACACCAGTCTGGGATTGACACACATTGTAAATAGACACCAATCTCGGATTGACAGACATTGTAAATAGACACCAATCTGGGATTGACAGACACTGTAAATAGACACCAATCTGGGATTGACAGACACTGTAAATAGACACCAGTCTGGGACTGACAGGCACTTTAAATAGACACCAGGCTGGGACAGTCGGTCACTATAAATAGACACCAGTCTCGGACTGACAGGCACTGTAAATAGACACCAGTATGGGACAGTCGGTCACTATAAATAGATACATGTCTGGGACATTCGGTCACTGGAAATAGACACCAGTCTGGGACTGATAAAACTGTAATTAGACAACAGTCTGGGACATACCCACACTCTAAATAGGCACCAGTCTGGGATTGACAGACACTGTAAATAGACACCAGTTTGGGACTGATAGACACTGTAAATAGACAGCAGTCATGGACAAATAGGCACTGTAAATAGACACCAGTCTGGGACTGAAAGACACTGTAAATAGACACCAGTCTGGGAGAGACAGACAATGTAAATAGACACCATTCCGTGACAGACAGACACTGCAAATAGACACTAGTCTGGGACTGACACTGTAAACAGACACCAGTCTGGGACTGACAGACACTGTAAATAGACACCATTCCGTGACAGACGGACACTGCAAATAGACCCAAGTCTGGGACTGACACTGTAAATAGACACCAGTCTGGGACAGTTGGTCACTATAAATAGACGCCAGTCTGGGACTGACAGGCACTGTAAATAGACACCAGTCTGGGACAGTCGGTTACTATAAATAGACACCAGTCTGGGATTGACAGACATTGTAAATAGACACCAATCTGGGATTGACAGACTTTGTAAATAGACACCATTCTGGGATTGACAGACACTGTAAATAGACACCAGTCATGGACAAACAGACACTGTAAATAGACACCAGTCTGGGACTGACAGACACTGTAAATAGACACCAGTCATGGACAAACAGGCACTGTAAATAGACACCAGGATGGGATTGACTGACACTGAAAATAGACATCAGTCTGGGACTGACAGACGCTGTAAATAGACACCAGTCTGGGATTGACAGTCACTGTAAATAGACACCAGTCTGGGACTGACAGGCACTGTAAATAGACACCAGTCTGGGACAGTCAGACACTATAAATAGACACCAGTCTGGGACTGACAGGCACTGTAAATAGACAGCAGTCTGGGACTGACCCACACTGTAAATAGACACCAGTCTGGGACTGATAGAAACTGTAAATAGACACCAGTCTGGGACAGACAGACTGCCAGACACTGTAAATAGACACCAGTCAGGGACATACAGACACTGTAAATAGACACCAGTCTTGGACTGATAAAACTGTAAATAGACAACAACAACCTGGGACTGACCCACACTCTAAATAGACACCAGTCTGGGATGGACAGACACTGTAAATAGACACCAGTTTGGGACTGATAGACACTGTAAGTAGAGACCGGTCTGGGACAGACATTGTAACTAGACACCAATCTGGGATTGACAGACACTGTCAATAGACACCAATCTGGGACTGACAGACATTGTAAATAGACACCAATCTGGGATTGACAAACATTGTAAATAGACAGCAGTCTGGGACTGACAGACATTGCAAATAGACACCAATCTGGGATTGACAGACATTGTAAATAGACACCAATCTGGGATTGACAGACATTGTAAATAGACACCAATCTGTGATTGATAGACCCTGTAAATAGACACCAATCTGGGACTGACAGGCACTGTAAATAGTCACCTATCTGGGACAGAACCACACTGTAAATAGACACAAGTCTGGGACTGACAGACACTGTAATTAGATACAAGTCTGGGACAGACAGACTTTGTATTAGACACAAGTCTGGGACTGACCTACACTGTAAATAGACACAAGTCTTGGACTGACAGATACTGTAAATAGACACCAGTCATGGACATACAGACACTGTAAATAGACACCTGTCTGGGACTGACAGACAGTGTAAATAGACACCAGTCTGGGACTGACAGACACTGTAAATAGACACCCATCTAGGACTGTCGGTCACTATAAATAGACACCAGTCTGGCACCGACAGGCACTGTAAATAGACACCAGTCTGGGACTGACAGACACTGTAAATAGACACCAGTCTGGGACTGACAGACACTGTAAATAGACACCAGTCTGGGACAGGCAGTGACTGTAATTAGACACCGGCCTGGCACTGACAGACACTGTAAATAGACACCAGTCTGGGACTTACAGACACTGTAAATAGACACCATTCTGGGATTGACAGACACTGTAAATCGACACCAGTCTAGGACTGACAGACACTGTAAATAGACACCAGTCTGGGACAGACAGACACTGTAAATAGACACCAGTCTGGGACTGATAAAACTGTAAATAGACACCAGTCTGGGACAGACAGACATTGTAGTGGACACCAGTATGGGACTGACAGACACTGTAAATCGACACCAGTCTGGGACTGACAGACACTGTAAGTAGACACCAGTCTGGGACTGACAGACATTGTAAATAGACACCAGTCTGGGACTGACAGACACTGTAAGTAGACACCAGTCTGTGTGAGTTTTCAGGTTGTTTTTAGTGCATTAGTACAAATGAAATGGCTTCATGTAAAGCTGCTTCGAGGCACCTCTCCCAGTGATGTGCTCCCTTGTTGTCCTGCTACAGTTCACTGTCGTATAAAGTGCATTCCCTCAGCCGGGTCTGAGGTTGAGACGGTAGCTATGGCACAAAGACAGGAGCAGGTGATTCCAGTGAGACACTAGCCTGCTCTGAGCAAGTCCAGTGCATTGAGAGACCGCAACGTGACATTAAAGATTGCTGGTTAAAGATCCGTACAATAAACATGAACAGAGACCGTCAGCTCCCAAACAGTTAACAAATTAAAAACAAAGCGTAGCAAAATGGGATCTCTCTAGTTCCAATACAGGAAGTCCCTTTAAAAGGTCTCTCAACATTTTGAGACTGTTACATTGATAATTGCGCTTGGTGCTCTCTGTAACTCCTTCCATGAACTGACCGCTTCCTCAATTGGTTTTATTTCCCACCCCTTGTTGACTCTGAGTGAGGCGGCCTGCTTGAGACGGTGAGATGGGCCCTCCATCAAGAGCTCCGGGGTCATTCATGCACATCCCAGATTTCTGAAAGGAGAGGTGGCAATTTTTTATCCTGAAGTCGTAGTGCAAAGACTTGCTCAGAATGGACACTGCTCAGAGTCCGCAGGCAAACCAGCTTCATCAGCATTCGCGGAAACATCAAATGGTCCTGCAACAGATAGATGGTACTGAGTGAGTATGTCAGTCACTGTGAACTCATTGTACACGCAGCACCTGAAAGCGAGGGCAAGTTCGTGTTTGGGTAGAACCTATCTGAAAGATACGGGTATCATTTATGGATTATTGTGGCACTCTCTGGAGCACAGTGCATGAATCCTGGGAACAAATCAGGAAGAACTTCATACACATGGCTTAATTTTGCAATGCATCTTTAATTGCACTGATCACATTTGACAGTATTAAAGGCAAAGGCAAATGCTTCAGACCAATGAGTAGGGAATGAGAGAGGACGCCGTCGTTAGTGGAACCAGAAAATCAAACCTACAGGAAGCTATAAAAGTATTTTCAGATGTTGGGATGTGGAAAGGAAGTAAGAGAAGGGGAAATAAAGCAAGGCAAGGAATATGAGGCCGTCAGCAATACAAAGGTTAGTAAGAATTTGACACGGGATGCTCAAGGAGCGAAGACTGGGAGTCAATGCCAGGGTGTACAGCTTGGGACCCAATCTGCTGAGTAAGATATGTCCGTTATTATTTATTTACATATACTGATCAATACTGGGAATGGAGGTAGGGGCACCCCAGGGTGGGTGGGTCAATACTGGGAATGGAGGTAGGAGCACCCCGGGGTGGGAGGCTCAATACTGGGAATGGAGGTAGGGGCACCCCGGGGTGGAAGGGTCTATACTGGGAATGGAAGTAGGGGCACCCCAGGGTGGGTCGGTCAATACTGATCAATACTGGGAATGGGAGTAGTGACTCGCCATGGTGGGCAAACCTAATCTGATCGACACTTTCTATTACGTTTAATGATGGCATTGGTTGTTGCTCTAGCTGATGCTTGAGGTGAGATTGCATGGTTAGGGGTTCACTGAGTAATTATTATAATAAAACTTGATTCTTTTTGTGACCCTGAAGGGCGAGGTGGTATTGTTGATATTTAAAGTAGAGACGGTGAAATGAAAGGATCTAGGTGAATGCGATGGTCCAGAGGCAGAACCCATCACTCACGTTTGGTCTCTTTATCCGGGTGTAGGAATGGAGAGCCTCGACGTAAGGCTGCTGCAGCCTTTCAACCAACTCGTGATCTTCAACATTCGGCCGATCTGGGAAAAGAGACAATGAGATTCAGTGTGCTTACCTCAGAACACCACCACTAACCTACTGCTTGTACTGGCCGAATGCATTCACTGGAAATTGCAGCGGCCATCATCATCACAGGCGCTCCCTCAAACCAGGATGACTTGCTTCTGCATGAGTTCACAGATGGACCCAATATTCCAGTCCTGAACTCCAATTGAAGGCTGGAGGATGCCTGTGTATGGATTTTTTTAACGTGTGGTGATCGTTGCACACCAGCCACCACACGGGCTTGGTCCAGTGGCAAGGGTTAACCAAGACGACTGGAGACCTGCTCTGCTGCACGGACCTAGTGCGCACACATATCGCAGTGTGGGCTGGTCCGTACTGCCCCTGAATCCTCGGCTCTTCTGGACTCCGAGCCCTCATTTGCCGCACCTCTGCCACGATCACCCATTGAATCTAAGCCATGATCCCTCATCGCTCCTCCGCCTCGATCACTCATCGCATCTCCACCCCGACCTTCCCGCTCCTCTGCTGTACCTGGGCCCCGCTGATGTTCCTGCCCACGCTCCAAACGGTGACCTGGGTCCTGGTGATGTCACCCAGTCGCCCTCCTCGAAGCTGTCGCACACTTGGAGCAGCTCGCACTAGAAGTTGTAGTGGCTCTCGTATAAGAGCTGGAGTGGCAGGCCCTGGAGCATCGTAGGCTCCCGACCTGGGAGAGAACACCTCCGCAGGTTGGGAAGTATTGCAGCAGTACAGGTAGGGTGAGACACAGCCAAGTACATCAAGCTATAATGTACAGTCTGCAGTGTCATTTATCCCCAAGGGTAAGACTCCCTCCAGCACCCCGTCTCTCCCATCCGTCCCCCGATTGCGACTGAGAGGCCATTGTCAGGAGCAGCCCATCTATTCCCCATCTCTCCTGAATGAAAGACGAAAGGACTTGCATTTCTATAGCGCCTTTCACGACCTCCGGCTGTCTCAAAGCGCTTTACAGCCGACAAAGTACTTTTGACGTGCCGTCACTGTTACAATATCAGAAAACGGCAGCCAATTTGCACAGAAGCAAGCACCCACAAACAGCAATGTGATATTGAGCCGATAATCTTTTTTAATTATGTTGGTTGAGGGATGAATATTATTCAGGACACCGGGGAGAACTGCCCCGCTCCTACTAGTGCCAGGGGATATTTTACACCCAGTTGTAGAGCAGATGGGGCCTCAGTTTAATGTCTCATCTCCGACAGTGTAACACTCCCTCTGTACTGCACTGGAGTGTGAGCCTGGATCATGTTCCCAAGCCCCTGGACTTGAACCCTCAACTCCTGATACTGAGGTGAGAGTGCTGTAACTGAGCCACGGTTGGTGCTGAAATGAGCCAACTCCTTGCTGGGATATGGTTCCACAGGTGCCATGTGCCCCCCTCTTGCCCAAGCAGACAGTCTTCCTGAGTGAGCCTAAACAATGGAGGGGCAGTAGGTTGTTAGGGCTTGAGATTCTCACCAGGGCTCAGTGGGCAGTGAGCAGGATCAGGAAATCCTGGCTGGCTTTTGCTGTATGCAAATTGGCTTTTCTTAAAAATTTGTTCCGGTATGTGGGCATCGCTGGCAAAGCTGGCATTTATTGCCCATCCCTAATTGCCCCTTGAGAAGATGGTGGTGACCCGCCTTCTTGAACCGCTGCAGTCTGTGTGGTGATGGTGCTCCCACAGTGCTGTTAGGGAGGGAGTTCCAGGATTGTGACCCAGCGACGATGAAGGAACGATGATATATTTCCAAGTCAGGATGATGTGTGACTTGGAGGGGGATGTGGAGGTGGTGGTGTTTCCATGAGCCTGCTGCCCTTGACCTTTTAGGTGGGAGATGTTGCAGATTTGGGGGGAGCTGCTGAAGAAGCCTTGGTGAGTTGCTGTAGTATATCTTATAGATGGTACACACTGCAGCCACGGTGCACCGGTGCTGGACGGGGTGCCAATTAAGCGGGCTGCTTTGTCCTGGATAGTGTCAAGTTTTTTAAGTGTTGTTAAAGTGGAGAGTATTCCACCATACCCCTGACTTTAGCCTTGTAGATGATGGAAAGGCTTTGGGGAGTCAGGCGGTGTGACACTTGTCGCAGAATACCCAACCTCTGACCCGTTCTTGTTGCCACAGTATTTATGCACAAGGTAGAAAAAGCCATAAGGCAGCTTAAGAAATACAAGGCTACGGGAGAGGATGGAATCCCTGCTGAGGCACTGAAGTATGGTGGAGAGGCACGGTTGACCTCATCTCTCTCATCTGGAGGGAGGGGAGCATGCCGGGAGATCTCAGAGATGCAGTGATTGTGACCACCTTTAAAAAAGGGGACAAGTCCGACTGGGGCAACTACAGAGGAATCTCCCTGCTATCAGCCACTGGGAAAGTCGTCGCTAGAGTCCTCCTCAACCGCCTTCTCCCCGTGCCGAGGAACTCCCCCGGAGTCACAGTGCAGATTTCGTCCCATACGAGGCACAATGGGCATGATTTTTGCAGGAAAAATGCAGGGAACAGCGCCAGCCCTTATACATGGCCTTCTTTGACCTTACAAAGGCCTTTGACACTGTCAAACACGAGGGTCTATGGAGCGTCCTCCGTTTCGGAAGGCCCCAAAAGTACGTCACTATCCTCCGCCTGCTTCATGACGACATGCAGGTCGTGATCCTTACCAACAGGTCCAATACAGACCCAATCCACGCCCGGACCAGGGTCAAACAGGGCTGTGTCATCGCCCCAACCCTCTTCTCAATCTTCCTCGCTGCCATGCTCCACCTCATAGTCAACAAGCTCCCCGCTGAAGTGGAACTAAACTACAGAACCAGTGGGAAGCTGTTCCACCTTCACCATCTCCAGGCCAGGTCCAAGATCACCCCAACCTGTCGTTGAGATACAGTACGCGGACGACGCTTGCATCTGCCCACATTCAGAGGCTGAACTCCAGGATGTAGTCGATGTATTTAATGAGGCGTACGAAAGCATGGGCCTTACACTAAACATCCATAAGATAAAGGTCCTCCACCAGCCTGTCCTCACTGCACAGTACTGCCCCCCAGTCATCAAGATCCACGGCACGGCCCTGGACAACGTGGACCATTTCCCATACCTCGGGAGCCTCTTATCAGCAAGCACAGGCATTGATGACGAGATCCAACACCACCTCCAGTGCGCCAGTGCAGCCTTCGGCCGCCTGAGGAAAAGAGTGTTTAAAGACCAGGCCCTCAAATCTGCCACTAAGCTCATGGTCTACAGGGCTGTAGTAATACCCGCCCTCCTGTATGACTCAGAGACATGGACCATGTACAGTAGACACCTCAAGTCGCTGGAGAAATACCACCAACGATATCTCCGCAAGATCCTACAAATTCCCTGGGAGGACAGACGCACCAACATTAGTGTCCTCGACCAGGCCAACATCCCCAGCATTGAAGCACTGACCACACTTGATCAGCTCCACTGGGCAGGCCACATAGTTCACATGCCTGACACACTACTCCCAAAGCAAGTGCTCTACTCGGAACTCCTTCACGGCAAACGAGCAGAGGAAATGTTACAAGGACACCTTCAAAGCCTTTCTGATAAAATGCAACATCCCCACTGATACCTGGGCGTCCCTGGCCAAAGACCAGTCCGCCCTAAGTGGAGGAAGTGAATCCGGGAGGGTGCTGAGTCTCATCACCGAAAGCATGCAGAAACCAAGCACAGGCAGCGTAAAGAGCGTGCGGCAAACCAGTCCCACCCACCCCTTTCCTCAACCACTATCTGTCCCACCTGTGATAGGGACTATGGTTATGGTATTGGGCTGTTCAGTCACCTAAGAACTCGTTTAAAGAGTGGAAGCAAGTCTTCCTCAATTACGAGGGACTGCCTATGATGATGATTTATGTGGCAGAGAAGGAGTAGGTGGCCGCCAGGCAGAAGAGGAGGACTAGGCAGGTAGTGCAGGAGTCCCCTGAGTCCATCTCGCTCTCCAACCAGTATTCTGTTCTGAGTACTGGTGAGCGATGGTTCCTCTGGGGAGGGTAGCCAGAGCAAAGTGCATGGCACCATAGGTGGCTCAGCTGCACAGGGGGAGGAAGAGCAATAGTGGTAGGGGATTTGATAAGGGAGCAGACAGGCGTTTCTGCGACCACAGACGTGACTCCAGGATGGTGTGTTGCCTCCCTGGTGCCAGGGTCAAGGATGTCACCGAGCGGCTGCAGGGCATTCGGGGGGGAGAGGGTGAACAGCCAGAGGTCGTGGTCCATATCGGGACCAATGACATCGGTAGAAAGAGGGATGAGGTCCTGCAGGCAGATTTTAGGGAGCTAAGAAAGAGATTAAAAAGCAGGACCTCAAAGGTAGTGAGAACAGAAATAGGAGGATAGAGAAGATGAATATATGGCTGGAGAGATGGTGCAGGAGGGAGGGCTTTAGATTCCTGAGGCAGTAGGACTGTTTCTGTGGGAGGTGGAACCTGTACAAGTCGAACGGGTTGCACCTCAACAGAGTCGGGACCAGTATCCCCCTGGGAGGGTTTGCTAGTGCTGTTGGGGAGGGTTTAAACTAGCTTGGCAGGGGGATGGGAACCGGAGAGTAGATTCAGTGGGGAGAGAAGCAAAGCTGGAATTGGAAAGCAAAAGCGTAGAAAGTGAATTTGGAAGATAGAGGAAACAGGGACTAGAAAATAGACAACAAGGGAGTCTGGCCGAACTAAATAGTGTATACTTCAATGCAAGGAGTATAGAGAATAAGGCAGATGAGCTGAGAGCACAGATAGACATTTGGGAGTATGATTTAGCTATTACTGAGACATGGCTGAAAGAAGGGCAGGTATGGCAGCTCAATATGCCTGGTTACAGGGTTTTCAGACAGGATAGAGAGGGGGAGTGAAAGGAGGGGGGGTCGCAGTATTGATTAAGAAAACAATTACAGTTGTGAGGCGGGATGATCTGTTAGAAGGATCATCAAATGAGGCCATATGGGTTGAACTGAAGAACCAAAAAGGGGTGATCACACTGCTGGGAGTGCACGATAGACCCCCAAACTGTCAGAGGGAGATAGAAGAGCAAATAGAGGGTGCGGAATTCCTAAAATGCATTCAGGAGAACTTTTTTAGCCAGTATGTAGCAAGCCCAACATGGGAGGGGGCAGTTCTGGATTAGTTTTAGGGAATGAAGCTGGGCAGGTGGAAGGGGTATCAGAGGGAGAGCTAGTGATCATAATTCCGTTAAATTTAGGGTAGTTATGGAAAAGAACAAAGATAGACCAGGAATAAAAGTTCTCAATTGGGGAAAAGCCAATTTTGCTGAGCTGAGATGAGATTTGGCCATAGTGGACTGCAAAAAGCTACTTGATGGTAAATCAGTGTCAGAGCAGTGGGAGACATTCAAGGAGGAGATCCTGAGGGTTCAGAGCAAGTATGTTCCCTTAAAGAAAAAGGGTGGGACTAACAAATCTAGAACCCCCTGGATGTCAAGAGACATACAGGGCAGGATAAAGGAAAAAAGGGAGGATTATGACAGATACCGAGGGCTAAATATTGCAGAAAGCTTAGAGGAGTTAGAAAGTGCAGGGGTGAAAGCAAAGAGAGAGCATGAAAACATTTTGGCAAGTAAAATCAAGCTAAATGCTAAGGTGTTTATAAATACATTAAGAGCAAGAGGATAACTAAAGAAAGGGTGGGGCCTATTGGAGACCATAAAGGTCATGTGTCTGTGGAGGCGGAAGATGTGGGTATGGTTCTGAATGAATACTTTACGTCTGCAGGGGCGATGCAGAAATTGCAATCAGGGAGGAGGAGTGTGAAACATTAGATGAAATAAACATAGTGAGAGAGGAAGTATTAAGGGGTTTAGCAGTTTTGAAAGTGGATAAATCCCCAGACCCGGATGAAAGGTATCCCAGGCTGTTAAGAGAAGCAAAAGAGGAAATAGCAAAGGCTCTGACCATCATTTGCAATTCTCTCTGGCTACAGGTGTGGTGCTGGAGAACTGCTAACGTGGTACCTTTGTTTAAAAAGGGAGAAAGGGATAGATCAAGTAATTACAGACTAGTCAGCCTAACCTCAATGGTGGGAAAATTATTAGAGAAAATTCTGACGGACAGGATAAATCTTAATTTAGAAAGACATGGATTAATCAAGGACAGTCAGCATGGATTTGTTAAGTGAAGGTCGTGTCTGACTAACTTAATTGAATTTTTTGAGAAAGTTGATGAGGGTAGTGTGTTTGATGTAGTGTATATAGTGGCTTTTAGCAAGGCTTTTGATAAGGTCCCACATGACAGACTGCTCATGAAAGTAAAAGCCCATGGGATCCAGGGCAAAGTGGTTTGTTGGATCCAAACTTGGCTCAGAGGCAGGAAGTAAATAGTAATGGTTGATGGGTGTTTTTGTGACTGGAAGGCTGTTTCCAGTGGGGTTAGAAAGATAGAAATTTACAGCGCAGAAGAAGGCCATTTCGGCCCATCGTGTCCGCGCTGGCCGACAAAGAGCCGCACGGCCCTCGGTCAGCAGTCCTGAAGGTTATATATAAACCTATGAACAATGACGGAAAGGCAAAGAGCACCCAGCCCAACCAGTCCGCCTCACACAACTGCGACACCCCTTATACTGAAACATTCTACACTCCACCTCAACCGGAGCCATGTGATCGCCTGGGAGAGGCAAAAACCAGATAAAAACTAAGGCCAATTGGGGGAAAAAAATCTGGGAAAATTCCTCTCCGACCCATCAAGGCGATTGACACTAGTCCAGGAGATCACCCTGGCCGTATTCGATTCGCTGCAGTACTTACCATCGTATCTGCGCCATCCAACAAGAGGTTATCCAGTCTAATCCCAATGATCAGTTCTAGGTCCGTAACCCTGCAGGTTACGGCACTTCAAGTGCCCATCCAAGCATCTTTTAAATGTGGTGAGGGTTTCTGCATCCATCACCTTTCGAGGCAGTGAGTTCCAGACCCCCACAATCCTCTGCGTGAAGAAACCGCCCCTCAAATCCCCTCTGAACCTTCCACAACCACCTTATAACTATGCTCCTTTGTAATAGACCCTTCCACCAATGGAAATAGACCCTTACTATCCACTATATCCAGGCCCTTCAAAATTTTGTACACCTCAATGAGGTCTCCTCTCAACTTCCTCTGTTCCAATGAGAACAAACCCAGCCTATCCAATCTGTCCTCATAGCTAATATTCTCCATTCCAGGCAGCATCCTAGTAAATCTCTTGCTTTTTGTGGTATATATCAGTGATTTAGACTTGGCAGGAGAGCCCAGACCCATGTCATGCTCCTCCTGTGCCATGTGGGAAATCAAGGACGCTTCCAGTGTCCCTGATGACTATGTGTGCAGGAAGTGTATCCAGTTGCAGCTCCTGTTAGACTGCATGACGGCACTGGAGCTGCGGATGGATTCACTCTGGAGCATGCGCGATGCTGAGGATGTCATGGATAGCACGTTCAGTGAGTTGGTCACACCGCAGATAAAGGTTACAAAGGCAGAGAGGGTAATGCCGTTGAATGTCATGGGGTGGTGGTTACACTCTTGCTTGTTGGAGATAGTCATTGCCTGGCACTTGTGTGGCGCGAATGTTACTTGCCACTTATCAGCCCAAGTCTGAATGTCATCCAGGTCTTGCTACATACGGGCATGGATAGGACATACTTGGGCAGTTTTCCACATTCTCGGGTAGATGTCAGTGTTGTAGCTGCACTGGAACAGCTTGGCTAGAGGCACGGCTAGTTCTGGAGCACCAGTCTTCAGCACGACAGCTGGGATGTTGTTGGAGCCCATATCCTTTGCTGTATCCAGTGTGCTTAGCCGTTCCTTGATATCACATGGAGTGAATCGAATTGGCTGAAGACTGGCTTCTGTGATATGGATCATCCACTGGACACTTCTGGCTGAAGATAGTTGCAAATGCTTGAGCCTTGTTTTGTCAACTCACGTGCTGGGCTCCGCCATCACTGAGGATAGGGATGTTCATGTAGCCTCCTCCTCCAGTTAGTTGTTTAACTGTCCATCACCATTCATGACTGAATGTGGCAGGACTGCAGAACTTTGATCTGATCTGTTGATTGTGGGATCGCTTAGCTATTTCTATAGCATGTTGCTTCCGCTGTTTAGCATGCATGTAGTCCTGTGTTACAGCTTCCCCAGGTTAAGAACATAATAAATAGGAGCAGGAGTAGGCCCTGCAGTCCCTCAAGCCTGCTCCGCCATTCAATACGATCATGGCTGATCATTGACCTCAACTCCACTTTCCCGCTCGATCTCCATATCCCTTCGTTCACCTAGACTCCAAAAATTTAGCGATCTCAGCCTTGAATATACTCAGAGACTCAGCATCCATAGCCCTCTGGGGCAGTGAATTTCAAAGATTCACAACCCTCATCTCAGTCTTAAATGGCCTACACCTCATCCAGAGACTGTGCCCTTAGTTCTAGACACACCAGCTAGGGAGAACAACCTTTCAGCATCTACCCTGTCAATCCCTTTCGGAATCTTGTATGTTTCAACTCATTCTTCTAAACTCCAGAGCGTATAGGCCCATTCTACACAATCACTCATCGTAAGACAGCTCTCTCATCCCAGGAATCAATCCAGTGATTCTCCGTTGTACCGCCTCCAAGGCAAGTATATCCTTCCATAGATAAGGAGACCAAAACTGTACACAGTACTCCAGGTGTGGTCACACCAGGGCCCTGTACACAGTACTCCAGGTGTGGTCTCACCAGGGCCCTGTACACAGTACTCCAGGTGTGGTCTCACCAAGGCCCTGTACACAGTACTCCAGGTGTGGTCTCACCAAGACCCTGTACACAGTACTCCAGGTGTGGTCTCACCAAGGCCCTATACACAGTACTCCAGGTGTGGTCTCACCAAGGCCCTGTACACAGTACTCCAGGTGTGGTCTCACCAAGGCCCTATACACAGTACTCCAGGTGTGGTCTCACCAAGGCCCTATACACAGTACTCCAGGTGTGGTCTCACCAAGTCCCTGTACACAGTACTCCAGGTGTGGTCTCACCAAGGCCCTGTACACAGTACTCCAGGTGTGGTCTCACCAAGACCCTGTACAACTGTAGCAAGACTTCCTTACTCTTATGCCCAAACCCCTGCAATACAGGACAACATACCATTTGCCTTCCTTATTGCTTGCTGTACCTGTATGCTAGCTTTCTGTTTCTTGCACAAGCACATCCAAATCTCTCAGAACACCAATATTTAACAGTTTCTCACCATTTAAAAAATATTCTGTTTTTTTACTCTTCCTATCAAAGTGACTAACCTCACATTTCCCCATCCACCACCTCACTGCCCACTCACTCAGTCTATCTATATCCCTTTGCAGCCGCTTTGTGTTCTCCTCACAGCTTACTGTCCCACCTAGCTTTGTATCGCCAGCAAACTTAAATACATTACACTCGGTCCCTTCATCTAGATCATTAATATAGATAGTAAATAGCTGAGGCCCCAGCATTGATCTCTGTGGCACCCCACTAGTTACAGCCTGACAACCTGAAAAAGACCCATTTATCCCGACTCTCTTTTTTCTGTCCATTAACCAATCCTCTATCCATGCCAATACATTACCTCCAATCCCATGAGCCCTTATCTTGTGTAATAACCTTTTATGTGGCAACTTATTGAATGCCTTTTGGAAATCCAAATATACTACATCCACTGGTTCCCCTTTATCTACCCTGCTAGTTACATTCTCAAAAATCTCTAATAAATTTGTCAAACACGATTTCCCTTTTATAAAACCATGTTCACTCTGTCTAATCATGTTATGATTATCTAAGGTTGGTACCTCATTTTTAGCTACGCCTGATGCTGCTCCTGGCATGCTGTTCTGCACTCCTCAATGAACCACGATTAGTCCACTGGCTTGATGGTAATGGTAGAGGGAGGGATATGCTGGGCCAGGAGGTTACAGACTGTGATGGAGTATAATTCTTCTGCTGCTGCTGATGGCCATCTGTGCCTCATGGATGTCCAGTTTTGATCTGCTGTATCTCTTGTCCATTGTACCCCATACCACCAAGCTCATAGTCTACAGGGCTGCAGTGATACCCGCTCTCCTGTATGGCTCAGAGCCATGGACCATGTGCAGTACACACCTCAAATTGCTGGAGAAATACCACCAACGATGTCTCCACAGATCCTGCAAATCCCCTGGGAGGACAGACGCAGGCCAACATCCCCAGCATCGAAGTACTGACCACACTAGACCAGCTCCGCTGGGTGGGCCACATTATTCGCATGCCTGACACAAGACTCCCAAAGCAAGCGCTCTACTCGGAACTTCTTCACGGCAAGCGAACCCAAGGTGGACAGAGGAAACATTACAGGGACATCCTCAAAGCCTCCTTGATAAAATGCAACACCCCCACCGACACCTGGCAGTCCCTGGCCAAAGACCGCCCTAAGTGGAGGAAGAGCATCCGGGAGGGCGCTGAGCACCTCGAGCCTCGTCGCTGAGAGCATGCAGAAATCAAGTGCAGGCAGCGGAAGGAGCGTGCGGCAAACCAGTCCCACCCTCCCTTTCCTTCAACGACTGTCTATCCTACCTGTGAGAGGGATTGTAATTTCCGTATTGGACTGTTCAGTCACCTAAGAACTCACTTTTTGAGTGGAAGCAAGTCTTCCTCGATTTTGAGGGACTGCCTATGAAGATGATGATGCTGTATCTCTTCTCAATCTATCCCATTTAGCACACTGATAATGCCACACAACACAATGCAGGGTGTCTTCACTGTGAAGATGGGATTGGATCTCCACAAAGACTTTGGGCTGGTCACTGACCACAGGAACATGGGAACAAGATTAAGAACATAAGAAATAGGAGTAGGAGTAGGCCACTTGGCCCCTTGAGCCTGCTCCGCCATTCAAAAAAGCATGGCTGATCTGATCATGGACTCAGCTCCACTTCCCTGCTGACTCCCCATAACCCTTTACTCCCTTATCGCTCAAAAATCTGTCTATCTCCACCTTAAATATATTCAATGACCCAGCCTCCATAGCTCTCCGGGGCAGGGAATTCCATAGATTTACAACCCTCTGAGAGAAGAAATTCCTCCTCATCTCAGTTTTAAATGGGCGGTCCCTTATTCTGAGACTATGTCCCCTAGTTTTAGTTTTCCCTGTGAGTGGAAATATCCTCTCTGCATCCACCTTGTCGAGCCCCGTCATTATCTTATATATTTCACCTCTCATTCTTCTGGACTCCAATGAGTAGAGGCCCAATCTACTCAACCTATCTCCATAAGTCAACCCCCTCATCTCCGGAATCAACCAAGTGAACCTCCTCTGAACAGCCTCCAATGCAAGTATATCCTTCCTTAAATACGGAGACCAAAATTGTACGCGGTACTCTAGGTGTGGCCTCACCAATACCCTGTACAGAGTGGGCCATTCAGCCCCGCGAGCCTGCTATGCCACTCAATGAGATCATTGCTGATCTGCGATCTAACTGCATATACCCACCTTTGGCCCATATCCTTTAATGTCTTTGGTTAACAGAAAGCTATCACTCTCCGATTTATAATTAACAATTGATCTAACATCAATTACCATTTGCGGAAGAGAATTCCAAACTTCTACCACCCTTTGTGTATAGAAATGTTTCCTAATTTCACTCCTGAAAGGTGTGGCTCTAGTCCTAGAATTCCCAACCGGTGGAAATAATTTCTCTCTATCTACACTATCTGTTCCCCTTAATATCTGCTTCCAATGCCGTCATGGATAGATGCAACTGTGACAGTTAGATTGGTAAGGATGAGGGCAATAGGTTTTTCCCTCATGTTGGCCCAGTCTGGCAGCTATGTCCTTCAGGACTCGGCCAGCTCGGTCAGTAGTGGTGCTACCGAGCCACTCTTGGTGATGGACATTGAAGTCCCCCACCCAGAGCACATTCTGTGTCTTTGCTACTCTCAGTGCTTCTTCCAAGTGGTGTACAACATGGAGGAGTACTGATTCATCAGCTGAGGGAGGGCAGGAGGTGGTAATCAGCAGGAGGCTGCCTCATTTGCTCACGTAACAACAGCGACAACACTTCAAAAAGTTCATTGGATGTGAGACGTGGTAAGGCATGATACAAATGTCTTTCTTTAATGTTTGAATTGCAGTTTTGTTTACTTTACTTGCTTTGGATTTTTGGTTCCAAAAGAGTTCTACAACATAGGCCAAGTGGGTTTGCATCCACCATCTCCCAGATGGATGCAGCCTGTGTTGGGTTTTCAATTAGTGTTTCACAACATATTTCCTTTCAGCTGCACATATAATTATCAGGCAGAGGCCCTTTAGGTTTCCTATACCTGAGGTCTTAACTCAAAGCCTACAAGCAGAGCGCTCTGACCAGCATTCATTCCCTCGTTTCAATTCTTATTCACGGGGAAATTCTCAGACGCCCTTGCTCGAATTTTTATTTCTGAAGCCGCTGAGAGAGCTGATGCACCGTGGGGTGGATTTCCAACTTGTCCACCTTGCTGTTACAAATGGTCCTCCCTTCATAGACTGCCTGAATTTCATTTCCATTGATTTCATTGAATACATCATGGTACAGGTGTTGACTCGACTCTAATATTCTCACAGTATTTAAAACTATGCAGGATACATTGCAACATAATATTCTTAAACATTTAAAACTTAACATAAGAACATAAGAACATAAGAAATAGGAGCAGGAGTAGGCCATATGGCCCTTCGAGCCTGTTCCGCCATTTAATACGATCATGGCTGATCCGATAATGGACTCAACTCCACTTCCCTGCCCACTCCCCATAACCCCTTATTCCCTTATCGTTCAAGAAACTGTCTATTTTTTTCTGAAATTTATTCAATGACCCAGCTTCCACAGCTCTCTCAGGCAACGAATTCCACAGATTCACAAACCTCTGAGAGAAGAAATTCCTCCTCATCTCAGTTTTAAATGGGTGGCCCCTTATTCTAAGATTATGCCCTCTAGTTCTAGTCTCCCCTATCAGTGGAAACATCCTCTCTGCATCCACCTTGTCAAGCCCCCTCATAATCTTATACATTTCAATAAGATCACCTCTCATTCTTCTGAATTCCAATGAGTAGAGGCCCAATCTACTCAACCTTTCCGCAAAACTCAATCCCCTCATCTCCGGAATCAACCTAGTGAACCTTCTCTGAACTGCCTCCAAAGCAAGTATATCCTTTCGTAAATATGGAAACCAATACTCTGTATAACTGTAGACTTCTTTGCTTTTATACTCCATCCCCTTTGCAATAAAGGCCAAGATTCCATTGGCCTTCCTGATCACTTGCTGTACCTGCATACTAACTGTTGTGTGTGGAGAAAGAGTCAGACTGAGCACTGTGAGCTCAAAGTAAAGTGTGACCTTAGTCTTTTATTGCAGGTCTCCAGAGTGCCTCTCCAACCTGTGAGGCCTCCTTAAATACCTGTGCTCCCAAAGGATTATGGGATCCGTTGGGACTCCAGGGGATGAGCCCTCTGGTGGCTGTACAGAGTAAATACAAGTCCACATATATATCAACACTCCCCCCCCCCCCAAAGTCAATAGTGTAACTATTTACAATGTGAGTCGATCTGGGGCCCTTCTTGCCCTGGTTGATCGTCTCGGTAATTGTTGAATCATTTGTTGGGCCCTCGCTGGGCTGCTGTGCAGCTGGCCTTGCTGGGCTGCCTGGTGTGTTGGGTCCTGCTGGGTTGCTGTGGATGATGGGTTCTGCTTTGTAGTCAACCGTGATGCCGGTTGCCACTGGTGTGTATGTTGGGGGATCAAAAAAGTAGGGTCCAAGGTGGGTTGCTCAGGATAGTCCGTGAATCTGAGTTTGATTTGGTCCAAGTGTTTCCGGTGAATGAGTCCATTTGAAAGTTTGACCGAAACACCCTGCTCCCCTCTTTGGCCACGACAGTGCGGGAAGCCACTTGGGACCTTGTCCACAATTTAATACAAATACAGGATCATTGATTTTAATCTCGCATGACACATTTGCGCTATCATGGTATGTACTTTATTGAAGCTGCCTGCTCTCTACCTGTTCATGTAGATCAGGGTGAACTAATGAGAGCCTTGTCTTAAGTACTCTTTTCATGAGCAGTTCAGCAGGTGGGATCCCAGTGAGTGAGTGGGGTCTCGTGCGGTAGCTAAGCAGGACTCGGGATAGGCGAGTCTGCAGTGAGCCTTCAGTTACCCTCTTCAAGCCTTGCTTAATGGTTTGCACTGCTCTCTCTGCCTGACCATTGGAATCTGGTTCAAACGGGGCAGATGTGACATGGTTGATTCCGTTACGGGTAATGAATTCTTTGAACTCAGCACTGGTAAAACATGGCCCGTTGTCGCTCACCAAGACATCGGGTAAGCCGTGTGTGGCAAACATGGCCCGCAGACTTTCAGTAGTGGCAGTGAACGTGCTAGCCGACATTATCTCACATTCAATCCACTTGGAGTACGCGTCTACAACCACAAGGAACATTTTACTCAAGAACGGGCCTGCATAGTCGACGTGTATCCGAGACCACGGTTTGGAGGGCCAAGACCATAAACTTAGCGGAGCTTCCCTGGGTACATTGCTTAACTGCGAGCATGTATTACATCTGTGAATGCAGTCCGCATCGATACCGGGCCACCACACGTGGGATCTGACGATCGCTTTCATCATTACGATGCCTGGGTGGGTACTGTGGAGGTCATTGATGAAGGTGTCTCTGCCCTTCTTGGGGACCACTGCTCGATTGCCCCACAGAAGGCAGTCTGCCTGTATAGACATTTCACCTTTGCGCCGCTGGAAAGGCTTTATCTCTTTCTGCATTTCCACTGGGACACTGGACCAGCTCCCGTGAAGCACACAGCTTTTGACTAGAGATAATAAAGGGTCCTGGTTTGTCCAGGTTTTGGTCTGCCGGGCAGTGATGGGTCATTGCTCACTCTCAAATGCTTCCATAACCATGGCTAGATCTGCGGGTTGCACCATTTCCACCCCCGTGGTGGGCAATGGCAACCTACTGAGAGCATCGCCGCAGTTTTCTGTGCCTGGCCTATGGCGGATGGCATAGTTGTTTGCGGACAACATGAGCGCCCATCTCTGGATGTGGGCCGATGTGTTGGTATTTATCCCTTTACTCTCGGAGAACAGGGATATAAGTGGCTTATGGTCAGTTTCCAATTCTAATTTTAGCCCAAACAGATATTGATGCATTTTCTTTACCCCATAGACACACGCCAATCATGATGTAGGCTCTCTCAGCCTTAGACGACTCCTGGATGCATAAGCAACCAGTTGCAGTTTCTCGAAACCATTAGCTTGTTGCAATACACACCCGACGCCATATGACGACGCATCACATTCTAGTACCAAATGCTTACATGGATCATAGAACACAAGCAATTTGTTTGAGCATAACAATTTTCTCGCTTTTACAAAGGCATTTTCTTGGCTTTTTCCCCAAACCCATTCGCCCTCTTTTCGTAGGATGACATGCAGTGGTTCTAGCAGGGTGCTGAGACCCAGTAAGAAGTTACCAAAGTAGTTCAAGAGTCCCAGAAATGACCGCAGCTCCGTCACGTTCTGTGGCCTCGGTGCGTTCTCGATTGCCTCCATTTTTGCATTGGTGGGCCTGATGCCATCCGCTGCAATCCTCCTTCCCAAGAACTCCACTTCAGGCGCCAGGAAAACGCCCTTCGAGTGTTTTAAACTGAGCCCCACGCGGTTGAGTCAACTAAGAACCTCCTCCAGGTTCTGCAGATGCTCGACTGTGTTCCAACCTGTGACCAAAATGTCGTGCTGGAAGACCACGGTGTGGGGGACCGACTTCAGTAAACTTTCCATGTTTCTCTGGAATATCACCGCCGCTGATCAGATTCCAAACGGGCATTTGTTATAAACAAAAAGACCTTTGTGCGTGTTGATGCAGGTGAGGGCCTTCGATGATTCCTCCAGTTCCTGCGTCATGTAGGCTGAGGTCAGATACAGCTTCGTGAATGTCTTTCCTGCCGCCAGCATTGCAAAGAGGTCGTCGGCCTTTGGTAGTGGGTATTGGTCCTGCAGGGAGAAACGATTGATAGGTACTTTGTAATTGCCACAGATTCTGACAGTGCCGTCTCCCTTGAGGACTGGGACAATAGGACTGGCCCACTCGCTGAACTCGATCAGTGAAATGATGCCCTCTCTTTGCAGCCGGTCGAGCTCGATCTCTACCCTTTCTCTCATCATGTACGCTACCACTCTCGCCTTGTCATGGATGGGTCGCGACCCCGGAATTAGGTGGATCTGCACTTTTGCTCATTGGAATTTCCCGATGCCTGGTTCAAACAGCGAAGGAAATTTGTTTAAGACCTGGGCACACAAAATGTCGTCAGCGGGCGATACCGCTCAGACGTCAACCCAGTTCCAGCATATCTTTCCCAGCCAGCTCCTGCCGAGCAGCGTGGGACCATCGCCCAGTACCACCCAGAGTGGTAGCTTGTGCATCGTTCCATCGTAGGAGACGTTTACGGTAGCACTGCCGATTACAGGAATCAGTTCTTTCGTGTAAGTTCTTAGTTTCGTGTGAACTGGAGTTAAGACTGGCCTTGAGGCCTTGTTGCACCACAACCTTTCGAAAGTCTTTTTGCCCATGATGGACTGGCTCGCTCCCGTGTCCAGCTTTATTGACACTGGGAGTCCATTTAGTTCAACATTCAGCATTATTTGGGGACAATTCGTGGTGAATGTGTGTACCCGATGTACCTCTGCCTCCTCTAACTGAGGCTCTGGTTCATCGTGATCCTCCGTGGATCTGTTCTCCTTTTCAACATGGCGGTTTGCAGGTTTAACAGGCTTAGCCACTTGCCTGCACACTAGTTGGAGATGTCCCATTGTTCTACAGCCCTAGCCCTTGCAAACGTACTCTTTGAATCGACATGAATGGAAATGATGATCACCCCTGCAGCGCCAACAAGGGGTTAATGGCCTTGCATTCATCACCCCTTGATGGTGGACTCTGAGTCATCTACGGACGTGCAGCTGCAGGTATATGTGTGACCTGCCCTGTACGTTACGATTCAAAAACAACATCACTTTGTTCACAGTACTTGTAGCAGTACTTGTGTGCTGAGAGATTTGCTTAGTATTGTCACTGGTGGCAATGAACGCCTGGGTTATCATTATGGCCTTACTCAAGGTTGGGGTCTCTATAGGCAAAAGTTTGTGAAGTATGGTTTCGTGGCCAATGCCAAGTACGAAAAAGTCTCTGAGCATGTGCTATAAATGTCCTTCAAATTCGCAATGTCCTGCAAGGCGTCTTAGCTCGGCGACATAACTCGCCACTTCCTGGCCTTCAGAACTTTTGTAGGTGTAGAACCGATACTTCGCCATCAGAACGCTTTTCTTCGGGTTCAAATGCTCTCGGACCAGTGTGCACAAATCATCGTACAATTTCTCCGTGGGTTTCGCTGGAGTAAGCAGATTCTTCATGAGGCCATACATTGGTGCCCCACAGACGGTGAGGGGAATCGCACTCTCTTCCCCATCTAGCTCGTTGGCCACAAACTATTGGTTGAGTCGCTCTACAAAGGTTTCCCAATCATCTCCCTCTGAAAATTTCTCCAGGATGCCCACTGTTCTCTGCATCTTTGGGTTCGCTATCTGTATCTCGTCGCCAGTTGTTGTGTATGGAGAAAGAGTCAGACTGAACACTGTGAGCTCAAAGTAAAGTGTGACCTTTGTTTTTTATTGCAGGTCTCCAGAGTGCCTCTCCAACCAGTGACGCCTCCTTAAATACCTGTGCTCCCAAAGGATTATGGGATCCCTTAGGACTCCTGGGGACAAGCCCTCTGGTGGCTGTACAGAGTAAATACAAGTCCACATATATATAATACTAACCTTTTGTGTTTCATGCACAAGTACCCCCAGGTCCTGCTGTACTGCAGCACTTTCTCGATTTAAATAATAACTTGCTCTTTGATTTTTTTTCTGCCAAAGTGCATAACCTCACACTTTCCAACAGTATACTCCATCTGCCAAATTTTTGCTCACTCACTTAGCTTGTCTATGTCCTTTTACAGATTTTTTGTGTCCTCACACATTACTTTTCCTTCCATCTTTGTATCGTCAGCAAACTTGATGACATTACACTCGGTCCCTTCATCCAAGTCGTTAATATAGATTGTAAATAGTTGGGGTCCCAGCACTGATCCCTGTGGTACCCCACTAGTTACTGATTGGCAACTCAAGAATGAACCATTTATCCCAACTCTCTGTTTTCTGTTAGTTCACCAATCCTCTATCCAAGCTGACATATTACCCCCAACCCCGTGAACTTTTATCTTGTGCAGTAACCTTTTATGTGTCACCTTGTCAAATGCCTTCTGGAAGTCCAAATACACCACATGCATGGGTTCCCCTTCATCCACCCTGTTCGTTACATGCTCAAAGAATTCCAGCAAATTTGTCAAACATGACTTCCCCTTCATAAATCCATGCTGACTCTGCCTGACTGAATTATGCTTTTCCAAATGTCCTGCTACTGCTTCTTTAATAATGGACTCCAACATTTTCCCAGTCACAGATGTTAGGCTAACTGGTTTATGTTTCCTGCTTTTTGTTTGCCTCCTTTTTAATTGGGGCATTACATTTGCGGTTTTCCAATCTGCTGGGACCTCCCCAGAATCTAGGGAATTTTGGTAAATTACAACCAATGCATCCACTATCCCTGCCGCTACTTCTCTTAAGACCCTAGGATGCAAGCCATCAGGTCCAGGGGATTTATCCGCCTTTTGTCCCATTATCTTACTGAGTACCACCTCCTTAGTGATTGTGATTGTGTTAAGTTATTCCCCCCCTATAGCCCCTTGACTATCCACTGTTGGGATATTGTAAGTGTCTTCTACCGTAAAGACAGATACAAAATATTTGTTTAGAATTTCTGCCATCTCCATGTTCCCCATTACTAATTCCCCGGTCTCGTCCTCTAAGGGACCAACATTTACTTTAGCCACTCTTTTCCTTTTTATAGAAACACTTGCTATCTGTTTTTATATTTTGTGCTCGTTTACCTTCATAGTCTATTTTCCCTTTCTTAATCATTTTTTAGTCATTCTTTGCTAGCTTTTAAAAGCTTCCCAGTCTTCTGTCCTCCCACTAGTTTTGACCTCTTTGTATGCCCTTATTTTTAATTGGATACCGTCCTTTATTTCTTTAGTTAGCCACGGATGGCTATCTTTTCTTTTACACCTTTCCTCCTCACTGGAATATATTTTTCTTGAGAGTTGTGAAATATCTCCTTAAATGTACACCACTGTTCATCAACCGTCCTACACTTTAATCTGTTTCCCAGTCCACAGTTGCCAACTCTGCCCTCATACCTTCATAGTCTCCTTTATTTAAGCTTAGAACGCTGGTTTGAGATCCAACTTTGTCACCATCCATCTGAATTTGAAATTCAGCCATGCTACGATCACTCATTCTGAGGGGATCCTTTACTAGGAGATTGTTTATTAATCCTGTCTCATTGCACAGGACCAGATCTAAGATAGCCTGCCCCCTGGTAGGTTCCATTACATACTGCTCAAGGAACCCGCCCCTTATGCACTCTATGAACTCTTCCTTCAGGCTACCCTGACCAATTTGATTTGTCCAATCAATGTGGAGGTTAAAATCACCCATGATTATTGCTGCTCCCTTTTTACATGCCCCCACTATTTATTGGTTTATGCTCCGTTCAACAGAGTTGCTACTGTTAGGGGGCCTATAGACTACGCCCACGAGTGACTTTTTCCCCTTATTAGTCCTTATCTCCACCCAAACTGTTTCAACATCCTGATCATTTGAGGCAATATCATTTCTCACTATTGCAGTGATTCCATCCTTTATCAACCGAGCTACCCCATCTCCTTTTCCTTTCTGCCTGTCCTTCGGGAATGTCAAGTACACCTGAATATTTAGTTCCCAGTCCTGGTCACCTTGCAACCATGACTCTATAATGGCTATCAAATCTATTTGTGCTGTCAACTCATCTATTTTGTTACCAATGCTGTGTGCATTTAGACAAAGTGCCTTTAAATTTGTTTTTTTTACTCTTTTTCCCTGCTTGTTTCCTCTCTCCTTCAAACTCACTTTATTTATTTTTGCTTTCTAATTTCAGCTTTACTCCCCTCCCTACTGAATCTATTTTCAGGTTCCCATCCCCCTGCTAAGTTAGTTTAAACCCTCCCCAACAGTACTAACAAACCCGCCTGTGAAGATATTGGTCCCGGCTCTGTTGATGTGCAACCCGTCCAGCTTGTACAAAACTTTTAGTGCTGATCAAGCATACGCCAAACCAATTGATATTATGTACTTTTCTTAGGGAGCATCTTGCACATCAGAACATTCGTGTGCATTTTCGTGTCACAGTGACATTTTCTGAACTAATACAATCTGCTGCATTGTCTCATGCTTTTGTCTATCTGTCACTTTCCATAGTTTCTAGCCCACACCACAATCTGATAGTATTCATTTCCGAATTGAAGTACCAATTAAAGACCAGTGTAGGAGTCAGGCAACAATGTGCAGTGTCCCGATAAGTGTACAGATGAACAAGACCCCATACCTGCTGAGAAGAGATTGATGGCGATCAGTAGAGCATATTCCGCATCATCCAAGTGTAGTTCATTCATACCCTTTGAGAACTCAAAGATGGGATTGATAAACTCAAACTGTAGACCTGAGCCAGGCAAGATGAATGAGGGAAAGAAATTACATACAGAATTAGAATGGGGTCCCGGCCCCTCGGTATATCCCACCATTACATTATATTAGAATGGGGTCCCGGCCCCTCGGTATATCCCACCATTACATTGTATTAGAATGGGGTCCCGGCCCCTCGGTATATCCCACCATTACATTATATTAGAATGGGGTCCATGCCCCTCGGTATATCCCACCATTACATTATATTAGAATGGGGTCCATGCCCCTCGGTATATCCCACCATTACATTGTAATAGAATGGGGTCACGGCCCCTCGGTATATCCCACCATTACATTGTATTAGAATGGGGTCCCGGCCCCTCGGTATATCCCACCATTACATTATATTAGAATGGGGTCCCGGCCCCTCGGTATATCCCACCATTACATTATATTAGAATGGGGTCCATGCCCCTCGGTATATCCCACCATTACATTGTATTAGAATGGGGTCCCGGCCCCTCGGTATATCCCACCATTACATTATATTAGAATGGGGTCCCGGCCCCTCGGTATATTCCACCATTACATTATATTAGAATGGGGTCCATGCCCCTCGGTATATCCCACCATTACATTGTATTAGAATGGGGTCCCGGCCCCTTGGTATATCCCGCCATTACATTGTATTAGAATGGGGTCCCGGCCCCTCGGTATATCCCACCATTACATTGTATAAGAATGGGGTCCCGGCCCCTCGGTATATCCCACCATTACATTGTATTAGAATGGGGTCACGGCCCCTCGGTATATCCCACCATTACATTGTATTAGAATGGGGTCCCGGCCCCTCGGTATATCCCACCATTACATTGTATTAGAATGGGGTCACGGCCCCTCGGTATATCCCACCATTAAATTGTATTAGAATGGGGTCCCGGCCCCTCGGTATATCCCACCATTACATTGTAATAGAATGGGGTCACGGCCCCTCGGTGTATCCCACCATTACATTGTATAAGAATGGGGTCCCGGCCCCTTGGTATATCCCACCATTACATTGTATAAGAATGGGGTCCCAGCCCCTCGGTATATCCAACCGCTGGAGGGAGGTCAGAACATCACCTGTTCTGGCTTCCTTGTCCCCGGCCGCTGGTCCACCACAACTGCGGAGCCCCTTTGAGCACATGGTACGTGCAATGGCAGTGGCCACTCTCACCTCTCTTCCTGCCACGACCTGGATCTCTGGCCTTTGAAATGCCTGCCCTCAGCCAGGAGCTAACACCTGGGAGAGGGAAGCATTACCTCAAATCTCTCACCTCCACTCTTGCATACGGCTTGCATCCCACCGTAGGCAACTAGGCCCATGCAGTAGAGTCTGGTCTCCAGTTTTCTTGGACCCCCTTGCCACTGGACCAAGACCTTGCTCAGCTAAGTCTGTGTGGTAGCCGGTGTGCAACTCACACACAGGTATCTTCCACCCTTCAAAATCAAGTTCGGGATCTGGAACATCAGGACCCTCATGGACAACTCCAACAGCGACAGACCGGAACATCGCATCGCCATCATTGCCTTGGAACTTAGACGCTTCGACATTGTTGCCTTAAGGATGACCCAACGGGCAGGGGAAGGCCAGCTCAAAGAACAAGGTGGTGGTTACATCTTATTCTGGAAAGGCAAACCAGAAGAAGAACGCTGCCTCCATGGAGTTGGTTTCACCATCAAGAACGAGTTGGTCGACCATCTCAGAGGGGACAGAAGCAAAAGGTAGGAAGGAGAAAAGCAAGAGTGGAGGGCAGAGAAATCAAGGGCAAAAATCAAAAAGGGCCACATTACAACATAATTCTAAAAGGACAAAGAGTGTTAAAAAAAACAAGCCTGAAGGCTCTGTGCCTCAATGCGAGGAGTATTCGTAATAAGGTGGATGAATTGACTGCGCAGATAGCTGTTAACGGATATGATGTAATTGGGATTACGGAGACATGACTCCAGGGTAACCAAGGCTGGGAACTCAACATCCAGTGGTATTCAATATTCAGGAAGGACAGACTGGAAGGAAAAGGAGGTGGGGTAGCGTTACTGGTTAAAGAGGAGATTAACGCAATAGTAAGGAAGGACATTAGAATGGATGATATGGAATTTATATGGGTAGAGCTGCGAAACACCAAAGGGCAGAAAACGATAGTGGGAGTTGTGTACAGACCACCAAACAGTAGTAGGGAAGTTGGGGATGGCATTAAATAGGAAACATAGAAAGATAGAAAATAGGTGCAGGAGCAGGCCATTCGGCCCTTTGAGCCTGCACCATCATTCAATAAGATCATGGCTGATCATTCACCTCAGTACCCCTTTCCTGCTTTCTCTCCATACCCCTTGATCCCTTTAGCCGTAAGGACCATATCTAACTCCCTCTTGAATATATCCAATGAACTGGCATCAACAACTCTCTGCGGCAGGAAATTCTACAGGTTAACAACTCTCTGAGTGAAGAAGCTTCTCCTCATCTCAGTCCTAAATGGCTTACCCCTTATCCTTAGACTTTGTCCCCTGGTTCTGGACTTCCCCAACATCAGGAACATTCTTCCTGCATCTAACCTGTCCAGTCCCATCAGAATTTTATATGTTTCTATGAGATCCCCTCTCATCCTTCTAAACTCCAGTGAATACAGGCCTAGTTGATCCAATCTCTCCTCATATGTCAGTCCTGCCATCCCGGGAATCAGTCTGGTGAACTTTCGCTGCACTCCCTCAATAGCAAGAACGTCCTTCCTCAGATTAGGAGACCAAAACAATATTCCAGGTGAGGCCTCACCAAGGCCCTGTACAACTGCAGTAAGACCTCCCTGCTCCTATATTCAAATCCCCTAGCTATGAAGGCCAGCATACCATTTGCCTTCTTCACCGCCTGCTGTACCTGCATGCCAACTTTCAATGACTGATGTACCATGACACCCAGGTCTCGTTGCACCTCCCCTTTTCCAATCTGCCGCCATTCAGATAACATTCTGCCTTCGTGTTTTTGCCACCAAAGTGGATAACCTCACATTTATCCACGTTATACTGCATCTTCCACGTGTTTGCCCACTCACCTAACCTGTCCAAATCGCCCTGCAGCCTTTTAGCATCCTCCTCACAGCTCACACCGCCACCCAGCTTAGTGTCATCTGCAAACTTGGAGATATTACACTCAATTCCCTCATCCAAATCATTAATTAGGGACACGTGCAATAAAGGTACAGCAGTTATCATGAGTGCCTTTAATCTACATATTGATTGGGCTAACCAAACTGGTAGCAATACTGTGGAGGAAGATTTCCTGAAGTGTATTAGGGATGGTTTTCTGGACCAATATGTCGAGGAACCAACTAGAGAGCAGGCCATCCTTGACTGGGTGATGTGTAATGAGAGAGGATTACTTAGAAATATTGTTGTGCGAGGCCCCTTGGGGCAGAGTGACCATAATATGGTAGAATTCTTCATTAAGATGGAGAGTGACACAGTTAATTCAGAGACTAGGGTCCTGAACTTAAAGAAAGGAAACTTCGACGGTATGAGATGTAAATTGGCTAGGATAGACTGGAGAATGATACTTAAAGGGTTGACTGTGTATAGGCAATAGCAGACATTTAAATATCACATGGATGAACTACAACAATTCTACATCCCTGTGTGGCGTAAGAATAAAACGGGGAAGGTGGCTCAACTGTGGCTAACAAAGGAAATTAGGGAAAGTGCTAAATACAAGGAAGAGGCATATAAATTGGCCAGAAAAAGCAGCAAACATGAGGACTGGGAGAAATTTAGAATTCAACAGAGGAGGACAAAGGGTTTAATTAGGAAGGGGAAAATAGAGTATGTGAGTAAGCTTGCAGGGAACATAAAAACTGACTGCATAAACTTCTATAGATATGTGAAGAGAAAAAGATTAGTGAATACTAATGTAGTCAGAATCAGGTGAATTCATAATGGGGAACAAGGAAATGGCAGACCAATCGAACAAATACTTTGGTTCTGTCTTCACTAAGGAAGACACGAATAACCTCCCGAAAATACTAGGGGACCGAGGTTCTAGCGAGAAGGGGGAACTGAGGGAAATCCTTATTAGTCGGGAAATGTTGTTAGGGAAATTGAAGGGACTGAAGGCCGATAAATCCCGAGGGCCCGATAGTCTGCATCCCAAAGTACTTAAGGAAGTGGCCCTAGAAATAGTAGATGCATTGGTGGTCATTTTTGAACATTCCATGGAATCTGGTTCAGTTCCTATGGATTGGAGGGCAGCTAATGTAACCCCACTTTTTAAAAAAGGAGGGAGAGAGAAAACAGGGAATTATAGACCGGTTAGCCTGACATCAGTCGTGGGGAAAATGCTGGAATCAATTATTAAAGATGTAATTGCAGCGCATTTGGAAAGCAGTGACAGGATCAGTCCAAGTCAGCATGGATTTATGAAAGGGAAATCATGCTTGACAAATCTTTTTGAATTTCTTGAGGATGTAACCAGTGGAGTGGACAAGGGAGAACCAGTGGATGTGGTGTATTTGGACTTTCAAAAGGCTTTTGACAAGAGATTAGTGTGCAAAATCAAAGCACATGGTATTGGGGGTAATGTATTGACGTGGATAGAGAACTGGTTGGCAGACAGGAAGCAAAGAGTGGGAATAAACGGGTCCTTTTCAGAATGGCAGGCAGTGACTAATAGGTTGCCGTAGGGTTCAGTGCTGGAACCCCAGCTATTTACAATATATATTAATGATTTAGACGATGGAGTTGAATGTAATATCTCCAAGTTTTCAGATGACACTAAGCTGGGTGGCAGTGTGAGCTGTGAGGAGGACGCTAAGAGGCTGCAGAGCGACTTGGACAGGTTAGGTGAGTGGGCAAATGCATGGCAGATGCAGTATAATGTGGATAAATGTGAGGTTATCCACTTTGGTGGCAAAAACAGGGAGGCAGATTATTATCTGAATGGCGGCAGATTAGGAAAAGGGGAGGTGCAATGAGACCTGGGTGTCATGGTACATCAGTCATTGAAGGTAGGCATGCAGGTACAGCAGGCGGTGAAGAAAGCAAATGGCATGTTGGTCTTCATAGCGAGGGGATTTGAGTACAGGGGCAGGGAGGTGTTACTACAGTCGTACAGGGCCTTGGTGAGACTACACCTGGAATATTGTGTTCAGTTTTGGTCTCCTAATCTGAGGAAGGACGTTCTTGCTATTGAGGGAGTGCAGCGAAGGTTCACCAGACTGATTCCCGGGATGGCAGGACTGACATATGAAGAAAGACTGGATCAACTGTGCCTGTATTCACTAGAATTTAGAAGAATAAGAGGGGATCTCATAGAAACATATAAAATTCTGACGGGATTGGACAGGCTAGATGCAGGAAGAATGTTCCCGATGTTGGGGAAGTCCAGAACCAGGGGACAAAGTCTAAGGGGTAAGCCATTTTAGACCGAGATGAGGAGAAACTTTTTCATTCAGAGAATTGTGAACCTGTGGAATTCTCTACCACAGAAAGTTGTTGAGGCCAGTTCGTTAGATATATTCAAAAGGGAGTTAGATGTAGCCCATACGGCTAAAGGGATCAAGGAGCAGGAAAGGGGTACTGAGGTGAATGATCAGCCATGATCATATTGAATGGTGGTGCAGGCTTGAAGGGCCGAATGGCCTACTCCTGCACCTATTTTCTATGTTTCTATGTTTCTGCCCCTGTGGGATTAGCGAACATCTCATGACACTCTGGCTCACCCTATCCCGGAACCAGTGCGCCACAGTCATCAATGCGTACGCCCCAACACTCGACGCAACAGATGAGACCAAAAAGGAATTCTACTCCAACCCCGAACAATCCCTGTCCCGATTCCCTATGGATGATAAACTGATCCTCATCGGCGACTTCAACGCCAGAGTTGGTAAGGACACAGATGTCTGGGGAGGCATGATCGGCAGAGAGGGGGTAGAGAAAACCAACTCCAGCGGTACCCTGTTCCTGACAAAATGCTTAGAACATGACCTTGTCATCACCAGCACTCTGTTCCGTCAGAGGGACAAGCTCAAGGTATCGTGGCAACACCCTCGCTCCAAGCACTGGCACCTGCTCGACTACGTCATCGTCCGAGCGAGGGATCGCAAGGACGTGTGCATCACAACAGCGTCATGACAGGAGCCGACGACTGCTGGATGGACCACCGCCTAATTCGATCCATCATTAACATCAATATAGCCCCAAAGCAGCGACAGTAACAGAAATAATACCACAGGAAAATCAACGCTGGGGCACTCAAAGACCCAGTTAAGAGAGCCATATACAGCCAGTGCCAACCTGGCGACCCTTGATGACCCCGAGACGCAGAATGTGCACAGTGCCTGGTCTGCCCTCCAGTTCCCCATAACCAGCACCTGCAAAGAAATGCTTGGTCACTCAACCAGGAAACACCAAGACTGGTTTGACGAGAATGACCAGGAGATCCAGGAACCAATAAGCCGCAAGTGCAGGGCATTTCTGAACCTAAAGCAACAACCCAATTCGGGAGCAACAAAGCAGCTCTACAGGTGGCTGAAGACTGAGGACCAACAAAAAAACCATGACCTAAAGAATAGATGATGGGTGGAGAAAGCACAGGAGGTCCAGCTACTAGCCGACAGCCGTGATGTGCGAGGATTCTTTAGCGCAGTCAAGACCACCTACGGCCCAAACACCCAAGTCCCCACCCCACTGCGAGCCAAGAACGGAGAGTCACTCATTAAGGACACAAAGGCAGTCAGGGCCCGCTGGAAGGAGCACTTTGAAGATCTCTTTAACCGAGACTCTGTCTTCAACGAGAGTGTCCTTGACTCCATCCCTAAGCATGCTGCCCTCCACCATCTAAGCAAAACCCCAGCCCTGCACGAAGTAGAAAAGGCTATCCGTCAGCTCAAGAACAACAAGGCATCGGGAGCAGATGGAATCCCCACTGAGGCACTAAAGTATGGCGGTGAGGCACTATTGGCATGAAGGCATGACCTTATCTCTCTTATCTGGAAGGAGGAGAGCATGTCAGGAGATCTCAGAGATGCTGTAATCGTGACCATCTTCAAAAAAAGGGATAAATCTACCACAGACCCAATCCACGTCCAGACCGGAGTCATACAGGGCTGCGTCATCGCACCAACCCTCTTCTCAATCTTCCTCGCTGCAATGCTCCATCTCACTCTCAACAAGCTCCCCGCTGGAGTGGAACTAAACTATAGAACCAATGGGAACCTGTTCAACCTTTGTCACCTACAGGCTAGATCCAAGGTTGCCCCATCCACTGTCATCGAGCTACGGTATGCGGACGACTCTTGCATTTGCAAACACTCAGAGGCTGAACTCCATACCATCGTCAACATCTTCACCAAGGTATACGAAAGCATGGGTCTTACATTAAACATCCGTAAGACAAAGGTTCTCCACCAATCTGACCCCGACACACAGCACTGCCTCCCAATCATCAAAATCCACGGCACAGCCTTGGACAATGTGGACCATTTCCCATACCTTGAGAGCCTACTATCAGCAAAGGCAGGCAGAGATGATGAGGTCCAACACCGCCTCCAGTGCGCCAGCGCAGCCTTCGGATGCCTGAGGAAGAGAGTGTTCAAAGACCAGGACCTCAAATCTGGCACCAAGCTCACGGTCTACAGAGCTCTAGTAATACCCACCCTCTTGCATGGCTCAGAGACATGGACCATATGCAGCAGACATCTCAAAGGGCTGGAGAAGTAGTATCAGCGCTGCCTCCACAAGATCCTGCAAATCCACTGGGACGATAGATGCACCAATGTCAGTGTTCTTGCTCAGGCCAACATCACCAGCATTGAAGCACTGACCACGCTCGACCAGACTTGCCTAAGCAAGCACTCGAGTCGGAGCTCCAACATGGCAAGCGAGCTCCAGGTGGGCAGAGGAAATGTTTCACCTTCAAAGCCTCCTTGATAAAGTGCAACACCCCCACTGGCACCTGGGAATCACTGGCTCAGGATCGGCCTAAGTGGTGGAAAAGCATCCGGGCGGGCACTGAGCACCTCGAGTCTCGTCGCCGAGAGCATGCAGAAATCAAGTGCAGGCAGCGGAAGGAGCGTGCGGCAAACCAGACTCCCCATCCACCCTTTCAATCAACCACTGTCTGTCCCACTGTGACAGAGACTGTAATTCCTGTATTGAACTGTTTAGCCACCTGAGAACTCACTTTTAGAGTGGAAGCAAGTCTTCTTCGATTCCGAGGGACTGCCGATGATGATGATGATGATATCTAACCATTACACGCAGTATTAGAATGGGGTCCCGATCCCTCGGTATATCCCGCCATTACATTGTATTAGAATGGGGTCCCGGCCCCTCGGTATATCCCACCATTACATTGTGTTAGTATGGGGTCTAGGCCCCTCGGTATATCCCACCATTTCATTGTATTAGTATGGGGTCTAGGCCCCTCGGTATATCCCACCATTACATTGTATTAGTATGGGGTCCAGGCCCCTCGGTATATCCCACCATTACACATAGTATTAGAATGGGGTCCCGATCCCTTGGTATATCCCGCCATTACATTGTATTAGAATGGGGTCCCGGCCCCTCGTTATATCCCACCATTACATTGTATTAGTATGGGGTCCCAGCCCCTCGTTATATCCCACCATTACACACAATACAGCCAGGGCAACAGCTGAGTTGCCAGCTCTTTTGTCTGGATCCCAGTCAGAACGAGTGCCTCCGGGAGGTTTGACCGCTGTCCAATTTCTTGATGAGTGGGCCCATTATTCACCACAGCTTACAAAGTGCAAATCCACTCTCCAGCTTCTTTGTGTTCACTGAGTGCCCTTTTTACTCGATACTTGGTCAGGCTGCCAGAGAGCAGATTGCTGAAATGCTTCTTGTTTTTCACCACAGACCTGATTTATATTACATTGTTAAATTCAGGTCTTCTGAAATACTTGCCAGATTTCCAACTACACACCTCGTTTTTTTCACTAATAGAATAATACAGCACAGAAAAGAGTTATCCAACTAGCCACCCTCTCCTGCTGAATCCCCATAGCTTTGTCATTTTTCCTTTCAAGTGTATATCTAATTCCCTTTGGAAGTTACTTTTGAATCTGCTTCCACCACCCTTTCAGGCAATGTGTAGCTCATCATAATTACTCACTGACATGACATCACAACAAAAGGCACTCCTCCAGTGAATAATCCCCAACAATAGTAAGATATTACAATGGGAGCCTCCACTAGTCAATAACACTAATAGCAAGATATTACAAGAGGGGAGTCTCCAGTCATTAACACTGCGACAATAACAAGTTATTACAACATTACAATAAGTTAGAATGATGTGAAGGAGTGTCACACACCGGCCCTGACGAAGTCCTCTCTATTGTAATTGAAGTCCTTCAGAAAGGTGATGCACTCTATCCGCGGGTCATACCTTCGTGATGTTTCCAGCAGCATGATCTTAAAAAGAGCAAGAAAATCAAATCACAATGATAATTCAAAGTTTATCAAAGTTAAGTTATTCCAGGACATAAATCATCATCATCCTAGGCAGTCCCTCGGAATCCAGGAAGACTTCCACTCTAAAAGTGAGTTCTGAGGTGACTGTACAGTCTGATGGGGGAATTACAGTCTCTGTCACAGGTGGGACAGACAGTGGTTGATTGAAGGGGAGGGTGGGACTGGTTTGTCGCACGCTCCTTCTGCTGCCTGCATTTCTGCATGCTCTCGGCGACGAGACTCGAGGTGCTCAGCGCCCTCCCGGATGCTCTTCCTCCACTTAGGTTGGTCTTTGGCCAGGCTCTGATCACAGGTTTGGGCCCTAGCTTCTCTCTCCACCCTCACGTCCGGGCCATCCTCCCGCCGCAGACATCCGAGCCTGCATTCTCCAGCGACGTCCGGGCCTGCATTCCTCCAGCGACGTCCGGGCCTGCATTCCTCCAGCGATGTCTGGGCCTGCATTCTCCAGCGACATCCGGGCTTGCATTCTCCAGCGACGTCGGGGCCTGCATTCTCCAGCGACGTCCGGGCCTGCATTCTCCAGCGACATCCGGGCTTGCATTCTCCAGCGACGTCCGGGCCTGCATTCTCCAGCGACATCCGGGCCTGCATTCTCCAGCGACATCCGTGCCTGCATTCTCCAGCGACGTCCGGGCCTGCATTCCTCCAGTGATGTCTGGGCCTGCATTCTCCAGCGACATCCGGGCTTGCGTTCTCCAGCGACGTCCGGGCCTGCATTCTCCAGCGACATCCGGGCCTGCATTCTCCAGCGACATCCGGGCCTGCATTCTCCAGCGAAGTCCGGGCCTGCGTTCCCCAGCGATGTCCGGGACTGCATTCCTCCAGCGACGTCCGGGCCTGCGCTCCTCCAGCGACGTCCAGGCCTGCATTCTCCAGCGACGTCCGGGCCTGCATTCCTCCAGCGACGTCCGGGCCTGCATTCTCCGGCATGTCCGGGCCTGCATTCTCCGGCGACGTCCGGGCCTGCATTCTCCGGCGACGTCCTAGGCTGCGCTCCTCCGGCGACGTCCGGGCTGGCATTCTCCGCCGACATCCGAGCCTGCACTACTCCAGTGACGTCCGGGCCTGCATTCTCCGGCGACGTCCGGGCCTGCATTCTCCGGCGATGTCCGGGCCTGCATTCTCCGGTGATGTCCGGGCCTGCATTCCTCCAGTGACGTCCGGGCCTGCATTCTCCGGTGACGTCCGGGCCTGCATTCTCCAGTGACGTCCGGGCCTGCATTCCTCCAGTGACATCCGGGCCTGCATTCTCTGGTGACGTCCGGGCCTGCATTCTCCAGTGATGTCCGGGCCTGCGCTCCTCCAGCGACGTCCGAGCCTGCATTCCTCCAGCGACGTCCGAGCCTGCACTACTCCAGCGACGTCCGGGCCTGCATTCTCCAGCGACGTCCGGACCTGCGCTCCTCCAGCGACGTCCGGACCTGCGCTCCTCCAGCGACGTCCGGACCTGCGCTCCTCCAGCGACGTCCGGACCTGCTTTCTCCGGCGACGTCCGGGCCTGCGCTCCTCCAGCGACGTCCGGACCTGCGCTCCTCCAGCGACGTCCGGACCTGCGCTCCTCCAGCGACGTCCGGACCTGCGCTCCTCCAGCGACGTCTGGACCTGTGTTCCTCCAGCGACGTCTGGACCTGCGCTCCTCCAGCTACGTCCGGACCTGCGCTCCTCCAGCGACGTCCGGGCCTGCGTTCTCCGGCGACGTCCGGGCCTGCTTTCTCCGGCGACGTCCGGACCTGCACTCCTCCAGCGACGTCCGGACCTGCGCTCCTCCAGCGACGTCCGGGCCTGCATTCTCCGGCCACATCCGGGCCTGCGCTCCTCCAGCGACGTCCGGACCTGCGCTCCTCCAGCGACGTCCGGGCCTGCGCTCCTCCGGCGACGTCCAGGCCTGCATTCTCCGGCCACATCCGGGCCTGCGCTCCTCCGGCGACGTCCGGGCCTGCATTCTCCGGCCACATCCGGGCCTGCGCTCCTCCAGTGACATCCGGGCCTGCATTCTTCGGCCACGTCCGGGCCTGCATTCTTGGGCCATGACCGGGCCTGCATTCTCCGGCCACGTTCGGGATTCTCTCCGGCCGCATATCCCACTCAACGGCGGAGCCTCTGTCATGGTGTGCACAATGGCTGTGACCTCTCTGACCTCTCCTCCTTCCACAAAGTGAACCGCTGGCCATCGCAATGCATGCCCTCAGTCAGAAGTTAATACCTGTGAGAGGGAAGCATAAACTCAAATCTCTCACCCCCATTCTCCACACATTGGACCTTCCACCATCTCCACAAGGGTGCAGCTCAGCTCCCAGCTTACGGCTAGCATCCCACCAGAGGCAACTAGACCCAAACATTAAAGCTTGTTCTCCAGTCATTTTGGATCCCCTTGCCACTGGACAAAAGTGAGGAGACTGTGATTAGCTCACTGTTGGATATATAACTGCCTGCCAGAATAAACCCATTGTAAAACACACTCTCTCACGGGCCAGGAATCAGTGATAATCCCAGTGGAAAACACACTCTCCCACGGGCCATGCCCCAGTGATAATCCCAGGCCTGGAATCAGTGATAATCCCAGTGTAAAACCCACTCTCCCACGGGCCAGGAATCTGTGATAATCCCATTGTAAAACACACTCTCCCACGGGCCAAGTCCCAGTGATAATCTCAGTGTAAAAAACACTGGCCCACAGGCCAGAAATTAGTGATAAGCCCAGTGTAAAACGCACTCTCCCACAGGCCAGGAATCAGTGATAATCCCAGTGCAAAAAACAGACTCTCACAGGCCAGGAATCAGTGAAAATCCCAGTGTAAAACACACTCTCCCACGGGCCAGGAATCAGTGATAATCCCAGTGTGAAACACACTCTCCCACGGGCCATGTCCCAATGATAATCCCAGTGTAAAACAAACTCTCCCACGGGCCAGAAATCAGTGATAATCCCAGTGTAAAACACACACTCCCACGGGCCAGGAATCAGTGATAATCCCAGTGTAAAACATACTCTCCCACTGGCCAGGAATTAGTGATAATCCCAGTGTAAAACACACTCTCCCACGGGCCAGGAATCAGTGATAATCCCAGTGTAAAACACCATCTCCCATTGACCATGTCCCAGTGAGAATAACAGTGTAAAACACACTCTCCCACGGGCCAGGAATCAGTGAAAATCCCAGTGTAAAACACACTCACCCACAGGCCAGTAATCAGTAATAATCCCAGTGTAAAACACACTCTCCCACGGGCCAGTAATCAGTGATAATCCCAGTGTAAAACACACTTTCTCACGGGCCACGAATCAGTAATAATCCCAGTGTAAAACACACTCTCTCACAGGCCAGGAATCAGTGATAATCACAGTGCAAAACACACTCTCGCACAGGCCAGGAATCAGTGATAATCCCAGTGTAAAGCACACTCTCCCATGGGCCAGGAATCAGTAATAATCCCAGTGTAAAACACACTCTCCCACGGGCCAGGAATTAGTGATAATCCCAGTGTAAAACTCACTCTACCACGGGCCCGGAATCAGTGATAATCTCAGTGTAAAACACACTCTCCCACGGGCCCGGAATCAGTGATAATCCCAGTGTAAAACACACTCTCCCATTGACCATATCCCAGTGAGAATCCCAGTGTAAAACACACTCTCCCACGGGCCAGGAATCAGTGAAAATCCCAGTGTAAAACACACTCTCGCACAGGCCAGGAATCAGTGATAATGCCAATGTAAAACACACTCTCGCACAGGCCAGGAATCAGTGATAATGCCAATGTAAAACACACTCTCCCATGGGGCAGTAATCAGTGATAATCCCAGTGTAAAACACACTTTCCCATGGGCCAGGAATCAGTGATAATCCCAGTGTAAAACACTCTGTCCCCCGGGCCAGGAATTAGTGATAATCCCAGTGTAAAACACACTCATCCACGGGCCAGGAATTAGTGATAATCCCAGTGTAAAACACACTCTCCCACGGGCCAGGAATCAGTTATAATCTCAGTGCAAAACACACTCTCCCACGGGCCATGCCCCAGTGATAATCCCAGGCCTGGAATCAGTGATAATCCCTGTGTAAAACCCACTCTCCCACGGGCCAGGAATCAGTGATAATCCCAGTGTAAAACACACTCTCACACGGGCCAAGTCCCAGTGATAATCTCAGTGTAAAAAACAGTGGCCCACAGGCCAGAAATCAGTGATAAGCCCAGTGTAAAACACACTCTCCCACGGGCCAGGAATCAGTGATAATCCCAGTGTAAAACGCACTCTCCCACAGGCCCGGAATCAGTGATAATCCCAGTGCAAAAACCAGACTCTCACAGGCCAGGAATCAGTGAAAATCCAAATCTAAAACATACTCTCCCACGGGCCAGGAATCAGTGATAATCCCAGTGTAAAACACAATCTCCCATTGACCATGTCCCAGTGAGAATAACAGTGTAAAACACACTCTCCCACGGGCCAGGAATCAGTGAAAATCCCAGTGTAAAACACACTCACCCACAGGCCAGGAATCAGTGATAATCCCAGTGCAAAACACACTCACCCACAGGTCAGTAATCAGTGATAATCCCAGTGTAAAACACACTCTCCCACGGGCCAGTAATCATTGATAACCCCAGTGTAAAACACACTTTCTCACGGGCCAGGAATCAGTAATAATCCCAGTGTAAAACACACTCTCTCACAGGCCAGGAATCAGTGATAATCACAGTGCAAAACACACTCTCTCACATACCAGGAATCAGTGATAATCCCAGTGTAAAGCACACTCTCCCATGGGCCAGGAATCAGTGATAATCCCAGTGTAAAACACACTCTCCCACGGGCCAGGAATTAGTGATAATCCCAGTGTAAAACTCACTCTCCCATTGACCATATCCCAGTGAGAATCCCAGTGTAAAACACACTCTCCCACGGGCCAGGAATCATGAAAATCCCAGTGTAAAACACACTCTCGCACAGGCCAGGAATCAATGATAATCGCAATGTAAAACACACTCACCCACGGGCCAGTAATCAGTGAGAATCCCAGTGTAAACACACTCTCCCATGGGGCAGTAATCAGTGATAATCCCAGTGTAAAACACACTTTCCCACATGCCAGGAATCAGTGATAATCCCAGTGTAAAACACACTCTCCTACGGGCCTGGAATTAGTTATAATCTCAGTGTAAAACACACACTCCCTTTGACCATGTCGCAGTGATAATCCCAGTGTAAAACACCCTCTCCCACAGGCCAGAAATCAGTGATAATCCCATTGTAAAACACACTCTTCCACGGGCCATCAATCAGTGATAATCCCGTGCAAAACACACTCTCTCACGGGACATGTCCCAGTGATAATGCCAGTGTAACACACATTCTCCAACAGGCAAGGAATCAGTGATAATCCCAGTGTAAAACACACACTCTCACGGGCCAGGAATCAGTGATAATCCCAGTGTAAAACACACTCTCCCACGGGCCAGTAATCAGTGATAATCCCAGTGTAAAACACACTCTCCCATGGGCCAGGAATCAGTGATAATCCCAGCGTAAAACACACTCTCCCACAGGCAATGTCCCAGTGATAATCCCAGTGTAAAACACACTCTCCCATGGGCCAGAAATCAGTGATAATCCCAGTGTAAAACACTCTTTCCCCCGGGCCAGGAATTAGTGACAATCCCAGTGTAAAACACACTCACCCACGGGCCAGGAATTAGTGATAATCCCAGTGCAAAGCACACACTACCATGGGCCATGTTGCAGTGATAATCCCAGTGTAAAACACACTCTCCCACGGGCCATGTCCCAGTGAAAATCCCAGTGTAAAACACACTTTCCCACGGGCCAGGAATCAGTGATAATCCCAGTGTAAAACACACACTACCACGGGCCATGTTGCAGTGATAATCCCAGTGTAAAACACACTTTCCCATGGGCCAAGAATCAGTGATAATCCCAGTGTAAAACATACACTACCACGGGCCATGTTGCAGTGATAATCCCAGTGTAAAACACACTCTCGCACGGGCCTGGAATCAGTGATAATCCCAGTGTAAAACACACTCTCGCACGGGCCTGGAATCAGTGATAATCCCAGTGTAAAACACACTTTCCCATGGGCCAAGTATCAGTGATAATCCCAGTGTAAAACATACACTACCACGGGCCATGTTGCAGTGATAATCCCAGTGTAAAACACACTCTCCCACGGGCCAGGAATCAGTGATAAGCCCAGTGTAAAACACATTCTACCACGGGCCGGCAATCAGTGATAATCCCAGTGTAAAACACACTTTCCCACGGGGCTGGAATCAGTGATAATCCCAATTTAAAACACACTCTCCCACGGGACATGTCGTAGTGATAATCCCAATGTAAAACACACTCTCCCATGGGCCAGGAATCAGTGATAATCCCAGTGTAAAACACACTCTCCCACGGCCAGGAATCAGTGATAATCCCAGTGTAAAACACGCTCTCCCATGGGCCAGGAATCAGTGATAATCCCAGTGTAAAACACACTCTTCCATGGGCCAGGAATCAGTGATAATCCCAGTGTAAAACACACTCTCCCACGGCCAGGAATCAGTGATAATCCCAGTGTAAAACACACTCTTCCATGGGCCAGGAATCAGTGATAATCCCAGTGTAAAACACACTCTTCCATGGGCCAGGAATCAGTGATAATCCCAGTGTAAAACACACTCTCCCACGGGCCAGGAATCAGTGACAATCCCAGTGTAAAGCACACTCTCCCTCGGGCCATGTCCCAGTCATAATACCAGTGTAAAACACACTCTCCCACGGGCCAGGAATCAGTGATAATCTCAGTGTAAAACACATTCTCTCACAATCCAGGAATCAGTGATAATCCCAGTGTAAATCACACTCTCCCACAGGCCAGGAATCAGTGATAATCCCAGTGTAAAATACAGTCTCCCACGGGCCTGGAATCAGTGATAATCCCAGTGTAAAACACGCTCTCCCACGAGCCAGGAATCAGTGATAATCCCAGTTAGAACACACTCTTCTCCAGCCAGGAATCAGTGATAATCCCAGTGTAAAACACACTCTCTCACGGGCCAGGAATCAGTGATAATCCCAGTGTAAAAGACACTCTCTCACGGGCCAGGAATCAGTGATAATCCCAGTGTAAAACACACTCTCCCACGGGCTGGGGATCATTGATAATCCCAGTGTAAAACACACTCTCGCACGGGCCAGGAATCAGCGATAATCCCAGTGCAAAACACACTCACCCACAGGTCATTAATCAGTGATAATCCCAGTGTAAAACACACTCTCCCACGGGCCAGTAATCAGTGATAACCCCAGTGTAAAACACACTTTCTCACGGACCAGGAATCAGTAATAATCCCAGTGTAAAGCACACTCTCCCATGGGCCAGGAATCAGTGATAATCCCAGTGTAAAACACACTCTCCCACGGGCCAGGAATCAGTGATAATCCCAATGTAAAACACACTCACCCACGGGCCAGTAATCAGTGAGAATCCCAGTGTAAACACACTCTCCCATGGGGCAGTAATCAGTGATAATTCCAGTGTAAAACACACTTTCCCATGGGCCAGGAATCAGTGATAATCCCAGTGTAAAACACACTCTCCTACGGGCCTGGAATTAGTTATAATCTCAGTGTAAAACACACTCTCCCTTTGACCATGTCGCAGTGATAATCCCAGTGTAAAACACCCTCTCCCACAGGCCAGAAATCAGTGATAATCCCAGTGTAAAACACACTCTCCCACGGGCCATGTACCAGTGATAATCCCAGTGTAAAATACACTCTCCCATGGGCCAGTAATCAGTGATAATCCCAGTGTAAAACATACTCTCCCACGGGCCAGTAATCAGTGATAATCCCAGTGTAAAACACACTCTCCCACATGCCATGTCCCAGTGATAATCCCAGTGTAAAACACACTCTCCCACGGGCCAGTAATCAGTGATAATCCCAGTGTAAAACACACTCTCCCATGGGCCAGGAATCAGTGATAATCCCAGCGTAAAACACACTCTCCCACAGGCAATGTCCCAGTGATAATCCCAGTGTAAAACACACTCTCCCACTGGCCAGAAATCAGTGATAATCCCAGTGTAAAACACTCTTTCTCCCGGGCCAGGAATTAGTGACAAACCCAGTGTAAAACACACTCACCCACGGGCCAGGAATTAGTGATAATCCCAGTGCAAAGCACACACTACCACGGGCCATGTTGCAGTGATAATCCCAGTGTAAAACACACTCTCCCACGGGCCATGTCCCAGTGAAAATCCCAGTGTAAAACACACTTTCCCACGGGCCAGGAATCAGTGATAATCCCAGTGTAAAACACACACTACCACGGGCCATGTTGCAGTGATAATCCCAGTGTAAAACACACTTTCCCATGGGCCAAGAATCAGTGATAATCCCAGTGTAAAACATACACTACCACGGGCCATGTTGCAGTGATAATCCCAGTGTAAAACACACTCTCGCACGGGCCTGGAATCAGTGATAATCCCAGTGTAAAACACACTCTCCCACGGGCCAGGAATCAGTGATAATCCCAGTGTAAAACACACTCTCGCACGGGCCAGGAATCAGTGATAATCCCAGTGTAAAACACACTCTCCCACGGGACATGTCGCAGTGATAATCCCAATGTAAAACACACTCTCCCACGGGCCAGGAATCAGTGATAATCCCAGTGTAAAACACACTCTCCCACGGCCAGGAATCAGTGATAAGCCCAGTGTAAAACACATTCTACCACGGGCCGGCAATCAGTGATAATCCCAGTGTAAAACACACTTTCCCACGGGCCTGGAATCAGTGATAATCCCAATTTAAAACACACTCTCCCACGGGACATGTCGCAGTGATAATCCCAATGTAAAACACACTCTCCCATGGGCCAGGAATCAGTGATAATCCCAGTGTAAAACACACTCTCCCACGGCCAGGAATCAGTGATAATCCCAGTGTAAAACACGCTCTCCCATGGGCCAGGAATCAGTGATAATCCCAGTGTAAAACACACTCTTCCATGGGCCAGGAATCAGTGATAATCCCAGTGTAAAACACACTCTCCCACGGCCAGGAATCAGTGATAATCCCAGTGTAAAACACACTCTTCCATGGGCCAGGAATCAGTGATAATCCCAGTGTAAAACACACTCTTCCATGGGCCAGGAATCAGTGATAATCCCAGTGTAAAACACACTCTCCCACGGGCCAGGAATCAGTGACAATCCCAGTGTAAAGCACACTCTCCCACGGGCCATGTCCCAGTCATAATACCAGTGTAAAACACACTCTCCCACGGGCCAGGAATCAGTGATAATCTCAGTGTAAAACACATTCTCTCACAATCCAGGAATCAGTGATAATCCCAGTGTAAATCACACTCTCCCACAGGCCAGGAATCAGTGATAATCTCAGTGTAAAACACACTCTCCCACGGGCCTGGAATCAGTGATAATCCCAGTGTAAAATACAGTCTCCCACGGGCCTGGAATCAGTGATAATCCCAGTGTAAAACACGCTCTCCCACGAGCCAGGAATCAGTGATAATCCCAGTTAGAACACACTCTTCCACGGGCCATCAATCAGTGATAATCCCGTGCAAAACACACTCTCTCACGGGACATGTCCCAGTGATAATGCCAGTGTAACACACATTCTCCAACAGGCAAGGAATCAGTGATAATCCCAGTGTAAAACACACACTCTCACGGGCCAGGAATCAGTGATAATCCCAGTGTAAAACACACTCTCCCACGGGCCATGTACCAGTGATAATCCCAGTGTAAAATACACTCTCCCACGGGCCAGTAATCAGTGATAATCCCAGTGTAAAACATACTCTCCCACGGGCCAGTAATCAGTGATAATCCCAGTGTAAAACACACTCTCCCATGGGCCAGGAATCAGTGATAATCCCAGCGTAAAACACACTCTCCCACAGGCAATGTCCCAGTGATAATCCCAGTGTAAAACACACTCTCCCATGGGGCAGAAATCAGTGATAATCCCAGTGTAAAACACTCTTTCCCCCGGGCCAGGAATTAGTGACAATCCCAGTGTAAAACACACTCACCCACGGGCCAGGAATTAGTGATAATCCCAGTGCAAAGCACACACTACCACGGGCCATGTTGCAGTGATAATCCCAGTGTAAAACACACTCTCCCACGGGCCATGTCCCAGTGAAAATCCCAGTGTAAAACACACTTTCCCACGGGCCAGGAATCAGTGATAATCCCAGTGTAAAACACACACTACCACGGGCCATGTTGCAGTGATAATCCCAGTGTAAAACACACTTTCCCATGGGCCAAGAATCAGTGATAATCCCAGTGTAAAACATACACTACCACGGGCCATGTTGCAGTGGTAATCCCAGTGTAAAACACACTCTCGCACGGGCCTGGAATCAGTGATAATCCCAGTGTAAAACACACTCTCCCACGGGCCAGGAATCAGTGATAAGCCCAGTGTAAAACACACTTTCCCACGGGCCAGGAATCAGTGATAATCCCAGTGTAAAACACACTCTCCCACGGCCAGGAATCAGTGATAAACCCAGTGTAAAACACATTCTACCACGGGCCGGCAATCAGTGATAATCCCAGTGTAAAACACACTTTCCCACGGGCCTGGAATCAGTGATAATCCCAATTTAAAACACACTCTCCCACGGGACATGTCGTAGTGATAATCCCAATGTAAAACACACTCTCCCATGGGCCAGGAATCAGTGATAATCCCAGTGTAAAACACACTCTCCCACGGCCAGGAATCAGTGATAATCCCAGTGTAAAACACGCTCTCCCATGGGCCAGGAATCAGTGATAATCCCAGTGTAAAACACACTCTTCCATGGGCCAGGAATCAGTGATAATCCCAGTGTAAAACACACTCTCCCACGGGCCAGGAATCAGTGACAATCCCAGTGTAAAGCACACTCTCCCTCGGGCCATGTCCCAGTCATAATACCAGTGTAAAACACACTCTCCCACGGGCCAGGAATCAGTGATAATCTCAGTGTAAAACACATTCTCTCACAATCCAGGAATCAGTGATAATCCCAGTGTAAATCACACTCTCCCACAGGCCAGGAATCAGTGATAATCCCAGTGTAAAATACAGTCTCCCACGGGCCTGGAATCAGTGATAATCCCAGTGTAAAACACGCTCTCCCACGAGCCAGGAATCAGTGATAATCCCAGTTAGAACACACTCTTCTCCAGCCAGGAATCAGTGATAATCCCAGTGTAAAACAAACTCTCTCACGGGCCAGGAATCAGTGATAATCCCAGTGTAAAAGACACTCTCTCACGGGCCAGGAATCAGTGATAATCCCAGTGTAAAACACACTCTCCCACGGGCTGGGGATCATTGATAATCCCAGTGTAAAACACACTCTCGCACGGGCCAGGAATCAGCGATAATCCCAGTGCAAAACACACTCACCCACAGGTCATTAATCAGTGATAATCCCAGTGTAAAACACACTCTCCCACGGGCCAGTAATCAGTGATAACCCCAGTGTAAAACACACTTTCTCACGGACCAGGAATCAGTAATAATCCCAGTGTAAAGCACACTCTCCCATGGGCCAGGAATCAGTGATAATCCCAGTGTAAAACACACTCTCCCACGGGCCAGGAATCAGTGATAATCCCAATGTAAAACACACTCACCCACGGGCCAGTAATCAGTGAGAATCCCAGTGTAAACACACTCTCCCATGGGGCAGTAATCAGTGATAATCCCAGTGTAAAACACACTTTCCCATGGGCCAGGAATCAGTGATAATCCCAGTGTAAAACACACTCTCCTAAAGGCCTGGAATTAGTTATAATCTCAGTGTAAAACACACTCTCCCTTTGACCATGTCGCAGTGATAATCCCAGTGTAAAACACCCTCTCCCACAGGCCAGAAATCAGTGATAATCCCAGTGTAAAACACACTCTCCCACGGGCCATGTACCAGTGATAATCCCAGTGTAAAATACACTCTCCCATGGGCCAGTAATCAGTGATAATCCCAGTGTAAAACATACTCTCCCACGGGCCAGTAATCAGTGATAATCCCAGTGTAAAACACACTCTCCCACATGCCATGTCCCAGTGATAATCCCAGTGTAAAACACACTCTCCCACGGGCCAGTAATCAGTGATAATCCCAGTGTAAAACACACTCTCCCATGGGCCAGGAATCAGTGATAATCCCAGCGTAAAACACACTCTCCCACAGGCAATGTCCCAGTGATAATCCCAGTGTAAAACACACTCTCCCACTGGCCAGAAATCAGTGATAATCCCAGTGTAAAACACTCTTTCTCCCGGGCCAGGAATTAGTGACAAACCCAGTGTAAAACACACTGACCCACGGGCCAGGAATTAGTGATAATCCCAGTGCAAAGCACACACTACCACGGGCCATGTTGCAGTGATAATCCCAGTGTAAAACACACTCTCCCACGGGCCATGTCCCAGTGAAAATCCCAGTGTAAAACACACTTTCCCACGGGCCAGGAATCAGTGATAATCCCAGTGTAAAACACACACTACCACGGGCCATGTTGCAGTGATAATCCCAGTGTAAAACACACTTTCCCATGGGCCAAGAATCAGTGATAATCCCAGTGTAAAACATACACTACCACGGGCCATGTTGCAGTGATAATCCCAGTGTAAAACACACTCTCCCACGGGCCTGGAATCAGTGATAATCCCAGTGTAAAACACATTCTACCACGGGCCATGTTGCAGTGATAATTCCAGTGTAAAACACACTTTCCCACGGGCCTGGAATCAGTGATAATCCCAATTTAAAACACACTCTCCCACGGGACATGTCGCAGTGATAATCCCAATGTAAAACACACTCTCCCACGGGCCAGGAATCAGTGATAATCCCAGTGTAAAACACACTCTCCCACGGGCCAGGAATCAGTGATAAGCCCAGTGTAAAACACATTCTACCACGGGCCGGCAATCAGTGATAATCCCAGTGTAAAACACACTCTCCCACGGGCCAGGAATCAGTGATAAGCCCAGTGTAAAACACATTCTACCACGGGCCGGCAATCAGTGATAATTCCAGTGTAAAACACACTTTCCCACGGGCCTGGAATCAGTGATAATCCCAATTTAAAACACACTCTCCCACGGGACATGTCGCAGTGATAATCCCAATGTAAAACACACTCTCCCATGGGCCAGGAATCAGTGATAATCCCAGTGTAAAACACACTCTCCCACGGCCAGGAATCAGTGATAATCCCAGTGTAAAACACGCTCTTCCATGGGCCAGGAATCAGTGATAATCCCAGTGTAAAACACACTCTTCCATGGGCCAGGAATCAGTGATAATCCCAGTGTAAAACACACTCTCCCACGGGCCAGGAATCAGTGACAATCCCAGTGTAAAGCACACTCTCCCACGGGCCATGTCCCAGTCATAATACCAGTGTAAAACACACTCTCCCACGGGCCAGGAATCAGTGATAATCTCAGTGTAAAACACATTCTCTCACAATCCAGGAATCAGTGATAATCCCAGTGTAAATCACACTCTCCCACAGGCCAGGAATCAGTGATAATCTCAGTGTAAAACACACTCTCCCACGGGCCTGGAATCAGTGATAATCCCAGTGTAAAATACAGTCTCCCACGGGCCTGGAATCAGTGATAATCCCAGTGTAAAACACGCTCTCCCACGAGCCAGGAATCAGTGATAATCCCAGTTAGAACACACTCTTCTCCAGCCAGGAATCAGTGATAATCCCAGTGTAAAAAACACTCTCTCACGGGCCAGGAATCAGTGATAATCCCAGTGTAAAAGACACTCTCTCACGGGCCAGGAATCAGTGATAATCCCAGTGTAAAACACACTCTCCCACGGGCTGGGGATCATTGATAATCCCAGTGTAAAACACACTCTCGCACGGGCCAGGAATCAGCGATAATCCCAGTGCAAAACACACTCACCCACAGGTCAGTAATCAGTGATAATCCCAGTGTAAAACACACTCTCCCACGGGCCAGTAATCAGTGATAACCCCAGTGTAAAACACACTTTCTCACGGGCCAGGAATCAGTAATAATCCCAGTGTAAAGCACACTCTCCCATGGGCCAGGAATCAGTGATAATCCCAGTGTAAAACACACTCTCCCACGGGCCAGGAATTAGTGATAATCCCAGTGTAAAACTCACTCTCCCATTGACCATATCCCAGTGAGAATCCCAGTGTAAAACACACTCTCGCACAGGCCAGGAATCAGTGATAATCCCAATGTAAAACACACTCACCCACGGGCCAGTAATCAGTGAGAATCCCAGTGTAAACACACTCTCCCATGGGGCAGTAATCAGTGATAATCCCAGTGTAAAACACACTTTCCCATGGGCCAGGAATCAGTGATAATCCCAGTGTAAAACACACTCTCCTACGGGCCTGGAATTAGTTATAATCTCAGTGTAAAACACACTCTCCCTTTGACCATGTCGCAGTGATAATCCCAGTGTAAAACACCCTCTCCCACAGGCCAGAAATCAGTGATAATCCCATTGTAAAACACACTCTTCCACGGGCCATCAATCAGTGATAATCGCGTGCAAAACACACTCTCTCACGGGCCATGTCCCAGTGATAATGCCAGTGTAACACACATTCTCCAACAGGCAAGGAATCAGTGATAATCCCAGTGTAAAACACAATCTCCCGCGGGCCAGGAATCAGTGATAATCCCAGTGTAAAACACACTCTCCCACGGGCCATGTACCAGTGATAATCCCAGTGTAAAATACACTCTCCCACGGGCCAGTAATCAGTGATAATCCCAGTGTAAAACATACTCTCCCACGGGCCAGTAATCAGTGATAATCCCAGTGTAAAACACACTCTCCCACATGCCATGTCCCAGTGATAATCCCAGTGTAAAACACACTCTCCCACGGGCCAGTAATCAGTGATAATCCCAGTGTAAAACACACACTCTCACGGGCCATGTCCCAATCATAATACCAGTGTAAAACACACTCTCCCACGGGCCAGTAATCAGTGAAAATCCCAGTGTAAAACACACTCTCCCATGGGCCAGTAATCAGTGAAAATCCCAGTGTAAAACACACTCTCCCATGGGCCAGGAATCAGTGATAATCCCAGCGTAAAACACACTCTCCCACAGGCAATGTCCCAGTGATAATCCCAGTGTAAAACACACTCTCCCACGGGCCAGAAATCAGTGATAATCCCAGTGTAAAACACTCTTTCCCCCGGGCCAGGAATTAGTGACAATCCCAGTGTAAAACACACTCACCCACGGGCCAGGAATTAGTGATAATCCCAGTGCAAAGCACACACTACCACGGGCCATGTTGCAGTGATAATCCCAGTGTAAAACACACTCTCCCACGGGCCAGGAATCAGTGATAATCCCAGTGTAAAACACACTCTCCCACGGGCCAGGAATCAGTGATAAGCCCAGTGTAAAACACATTCTACCACGGGCCGGCAATCAGTGATAATCCCAGTGTAAAACACACTTTCCCACGGGCCTGGAATCAGTGATAATCCCAATTTAAAACACACTCTCCCACGGGACATGTCGCAGTGATAATCCCAATGTAAAACACACTCTCCCATGGGCCAGGAATCAGTGATAATCCCAGTGTAAAACACACTCTCCCACGGCCAGGAATCAGTGATAATCCCAGTGTAAAACACTCTCTCCCATGGGCCAGGAATCAGTGATAATCCCAGTGTAAAACACACTCTTCCATGGGCCAGGAATCAGTGATAATCCCAGTGTAAAACACACTCTCCCACGGCCAGGAATCAGTGATAATCCCAGTGTAAAACACACTCTTCCATGGGCCAGGAATCAGTGATAATCCCAGTGTAAAACACACTCTCCCACGGGCCAGGAATCAGTGACAATCCCAGTGTAAAGCACACTCTCCCACGGGCCATGTCCCAGTCATAATACCAGTGTAAAACACACTCTCCCACGGGCCAGGAATCAGTGATAATCTCAGTGTAAAACACATTCTCTCACAATCCAGGAATCAGTGATAATCCCAGTGTAAATCACACTCTCCCACAGGCCAGGAATCAGTGATAATCTCAGTGTAAAACACACTCTCCCACGGGCCTGGAATCAGTGATAATCCCAGTGTAAAATACAGTCTCCCACGGGCCTGGAATCAGTGATAATCCCAGTGTAAAACACGCTCTCCCACGAGCCAGGAATCAGTGATAATCCCAGTTAGAACACACTCTTCTCCAGCCAGGAATCAGTGATAATCCCAGTGTAAAAAACACTCTCTCACGGGCCAGGAATCAGTGATAATCCCAGTGTAAAAGACACTCTCTCACGGGCCAGGAATCAGTGATAATCCCAGTGTAAAACACACTCTCCCACGGGCTGGGGATCATTGATAATCCCAGTGTAAAACACACTCTCGCACGGGCCAGGAATCAGCGATAATCCCAGTGCAAAACACACTCACCCACAGGTCAGTAATCAGTGATAATCCCAGTGTAAAACACACTCTCCCACGGGCCAGTAATCAGTGATAACCCCAGTGTAAAACACACTTTCTCACGGGCCAGGAATCAGTAATAATCCCAGTGTAAAGCACACTCTCCCATGGGCCAGGAATCAGTGATAATCCCAGTGTAAAACACACTCTCCCACGGGCCAGGAATTAGTGATAATCCCAGTGTAAAACTCACTCTCCCATTGACCATATCCCAGTGAGAATCCCAGTGTAAAACACACTCTCGCACAGGCCAGGAATCAGTGATAATCCCAATGTAAAACACACTCACCCACGGGCCAGTAATCAGTGAGAATCCCAGTGTAAACACACTCTCCCATGGGGCAGTAATCAGTGATAATCCCAGTGTAAAACACACTTTCCCATGGGCCAGGAATCAGTGATAATCCCAGTGTAAAACACACTCTCCTACGGGCCTGGAATTAGTTATAATCTCAGTGTAAAACACACTCTCCCTTTGACCATGTCGCAGTGATAATCCCAGTGTAAAACACCCTCTCCCACAGGCCAGAAATCAGTGATAATCCCATTGTAAAACACACTCTTCCACGGGCCATCAATCAGTGATAATCGCGTGCAAAACACACTCTCTCACGGGCCATGTCCCAGTGATAATGCCAGTGTAACACACATTCTCCAACAGGCAAGGAATCAGTGATAATCCCAGTGTAAAACACAATCTCCCGCGGGCCAGGAATCAGTGATAATCCCAGTGTAAAACACACTCTCCCACGGGCCATGTACCAGTGATAATCCCAGTGTAAAATACACTCTCCCACGGGCCAGTAATCAGTGATAATCCCAGTGTAAAACATACTCTCCCACGGGCCAGTAATCAGTGATAATCCCAGTGTAAAACACACTCTCCCACATGCCATGTCCCAGTGATAATCCCAGTGTAAAACACACTCTCCCACGGGCCAGTAATCAGTGATAATCCCAGTGTAAAACACACACTCTCACGGGCCATGTCCCAATCATAATACCAGTGTAAAACACACTCTCCCACGGGCCAGTAATCAGTGAAAATCCCAGTGTAAAACACACTCTCCCATGGGCCAGTAATCAGTGAAAATCCCAGTGTAAAACACACTCTCCCATGGGCCAGGAATCAGTGATAATCCCAGCGTAAAACACACTCTCCCACAGGCAATGTCCCAGTGATAATCCCAGTGTAAAACACACTCTCCCACGGGCCAGAAATCAGTGATAATCCCAGTGTAAAACACTCTTTCCCCCGGGCCAGGAATTAGTGACAATCCCAGTGTAAAACACACTCACCCACGGGCCAGGAATTAGTGATAATCCCAGTGCAAAGCACACACTACCACGGGCCATGTTGCAGTGATAATCCCAGTGTAAAACACACTCTCCCACGGGCCATGTCCCAGTGAAAATCCCACTGTAAAACACACTTTCCCACGGGCCAGGAATCAGTGATAATCCCAGTGTAAAACACAAACTACCACGGGCCATGTTGCAGTGATAATCCCAGTGTAAAACACACTTTCCCATGGGCCAAGAATCAGTGATAATCCCAGTGTAAAACATACACTACCACGGGCCATGTTGCAGTGATAATCCCAGTGTAAAACACACTCTCGCACGGGCCTGGAATCAGTGATAATCCCAGTGTAAAACACACTTTCCCATGGGCCAGGAATCAGTGATAATCCCAGTGTAAAACACACTCTCCCACGGCCAGGAATCAGTGATAATCCCAGTGTAAAACACGCTCTCCCATGGGCCAGGAATCAGTGATAATCCCAGTGTAAAACACACTCTCCCACGGGCCAGGACTCAGTGATAATCCCAATGTAAAACACACTCTCCCACGGGCCAGGAATCAGTGATAATCCCAGTGTAATACAGACTCTCACACAGGCCAGGTATCAGTGAAAATCCCAGTGTAAAACACACTCTCCCCCGGGCCAGGAATCAGTGATAATCCCAGTGTAAATCACACTCTCCCACAGGCCAGGAATCAGTGATAATCTCAGTGTAAAACACACTCTCCCATGGGCCTGGAATCAGTGATAATCCCAGTGTAAAATACACTCTCTCACGGGCATGGAATCAGTGATAATCCCAGTGTAAAACACACTCTCCCACGGGCTGGGGATCATTGATAATCCCAGTGTAAAACACACTCTCGCACGGGCCAGGAATCAGCGATAATCCCAGTGTAAAACATACTCTCCCATGGCCTGGATATCAGTGATAATCACAGTGTAAAACACACTCTCCCACGGGCCGGGGATCATTGATAATCCCAGTGTGAAACACACTCTCCCACGGGCCAGGAATCAGCGATAATCCCAGTGTAAAACATACTCTCCCATGGCCTGGATATCAGTGATAATCCCAGTGTAAAACATACTCTCCCATGGCCTGGATATCAGTGATAATCCCAGTGTAAAACACACTCTTCCCACGGGCCATGTTGCAGTGATAATCCCAGTGTAAAACACACTCTCCCACGGACCAGGAATCAGTGATAATGTTCGTGTAAAACACACTCTTCCCACGGGCCATGTTGCAATGATAATCCCAGTGTAAAACACACTCTCCCACGGGCCAGGAATCAGTGATAATGTAAGTGTAAAACACACTCTTCCCACCGGCCATGTTGCAGTGATAATCCCAGTATAAAACACACTCTTCCCACGGGCCATGTTGCAGTGATAATCCCAGTGTAAAACACACTCTTCCCACGGGCCATGTTGCAGTGATAATCCCAGTGTAAAACACACTCTCCCACGGGCCAGGATCAGTGATAATCCCAGTGTAAAACACACTCTCCCCCGGGCCAGAAATCAGTGATAATCCCAGTGTAAAACACAATCTCCCACGGTCCAGGAATCATTGATAATCCCAGTGTAAAACACATTCTACCACCGGCCGGCAATCAGTGATAATTCCAGTGTAAAACACACTCTCCCACGGCCTGGAATCAGTGATAATCCCAATTTAAAACACACTCTCCCACGGGACATGTCACAGTGATTATCCCAATGTAAAACACACTCTCCCATGGGCCAGGAATCAGTGATACTCCCAGTGTAAAAGACACTCTCTCACGGGCATGGAATCAGTGATAATCCCAGTGTAAAACACACTCTCCCACGGGCTGGGGATCATTGATAATCCCAGTGTAAAACACACTCTCGCACGGGCCAGGAATCAGCGATAATCCCAGTGTAAAACATACTCTCCCATGGCCTGGATATCAGTGATAATCACAGTGTAAAACACACTCTCCCACGGGCCGGGGATCATTGATAATCCCAGTGTGAAACACACTCTCCCACGGGCCAGGAATCAGCGATAATCCCAGTGTAAAACATACTCTCCCATGGCCTGGATATCAGTGATAATCCCAGTGTAAAACATACTCTCCCATGGCCTGGATATCAGTGATAATCCCAGTGTAAAACACACTCTTCCCACGGGCCATGTTGCAGTGATAATCCCAGTGTAAAACACACTCTCCCACGGACCAGGAATCAGTGATAATGTTCGTGTAAAACACACTCTTCCCACGGGCCATGTTGCAATGATAATCCCAGTGTAAAACACACTCTCCCACGGGCCAGGAATCAGTGATAATGTAAGTGTAAAACACACTCTTCCCACCGGCCATGTTGCAGTGATAATCCCAGTATAAAACACACTCTTCCCACGGGCCATGTTGCAGTGATAATCCCAGTGTAAAACACACTCTTCCCACGGGCCATGTTGCAGTGATAATCCCAGTGTAAAACACACTCTCCCACGGGCCAGGATCAGTGATAATCCCAGTGTAAAACACACTCTCCCCCGGGCCAGAAATCAGTGATAATCCCAGTGTAAAACACAATCTCCCACGGTCCAGGAATCATTGATAATCCCAGTGTAAAACACATTCTACCACCGGCCGGCAATCAGTGATAATTCCAATGTAAAACACACTCTCCCACGGGCCTGGAATCAGTGATAATCCCAATTTAAAACACACTCTCCCACGGGACATGTCACAGTGATTATCCCAATGTAAAACACACTCTCCCATGGGCCAGGAATCAGTGATACTCCCAGTGTAAAAGACACTCCCACGGCCAGGAATCAGTGATAATCCCAGTGTAAAACACACATTTCATGGGCCAGGAATCAGTGATAATCGCAGTGTAAAACACACTCTTCCATGGGCCAGGAATCAGTGATAATCTCAGTGTAAAACACACTCTCCCTTTGACCATGTCGCAGTGATAATCCCAGTGTAAAACACCCTCTCCCACAGGCCAGAAATCAGTGATAATCCCATTGTAAAACACACTCTTCCACGGGCCATCAATCAGTGATAATCGCGTGCAAAACACACTCTCTCACGGGCCATGTCCCAGTGATAATGCCAGTGTAACACACATTCTCCAACAGGCAAGGAATCAGTGATAATCCCAGTGTAAAACACAATCTCCCGCGGGCCAGGAATCAGTGATAATCCCAGTGTAAAACACACTCTCCCACGGGCCATGTACCAGTGATAATCCCAGTGTAAAATACACTCTCCCACGGGCCAGTAATCAGTGATAATCCCAGTGTAAAACATACTCTCCCACGGGCCAGTAATCAGTGATAATCCCAGTGTAAAACACACTCTCCCACATGCCATGTCCCAGTGATAATCCCAGTGTAAAACACACTCTCCCACGGGCCAGTAATCAGTGATAATCCCAGTGTAAAACACACACTCTCACGGGCCATGTCCCAATCATAATACCAGTGTAAAACACACTCTCCCACGGGCCAGTAATCAGTGAAAATCCCAGTGTAAAACACACTCTCCCATGGGCCAGTAATCAGTGAAAATCCCAGTGTAAAACACACTCTCCCATGGGCCAGGAATCAGTGATAATCCCAGCGTAAAACACACTCTCCCACAGGCAATGTCCCAGTGATAATCCCAGTGTAAAACACACTCTCCCACGGGCCAGAAATCAGTGATAATCCCAGTGTAAAACACTCTTTCCCCCGGGCCAGGAATTAGTGACAATCCCAGTGTAAAACACACTCACCCACGGGCCAGGAATTAGTGATAATCCCAGTGCAAAGCACACACTACCACGGGCCATGTTGCAGTGATAATCCCAGTGTAAAACACACTCTCCCACGGGCCATGTCCCAGTGAAAATCCCACTGTAAAACACACTTTCCCACGGGCCAGGAATCAGTGATAATCCCAGTGTAAAACACAAACTACCACGGGCCATGTTGCAGTGATAATCCCAGTGTAAAACACACTTTCCCATGGGCCAAGAATCAGTGATAATCCCAGTGTAAAACATACACTACCACGGGCCATGTTGCAGTGATAATCCCAGTGTAAAACACACTCTCGCACGGGCCTGGAATCAGTGATAATCCCAGTGTAAAACACACTTTCCCATGGGCCAGGAATCAGTGATAATCCCAGTGTAAAACACACTCTCCCACGGCCAGGAATCAGTGATAATCCCAGTGTAAAACACGCTCTCCCATGGGCCAGGAATCAGTGATAATCCCAGTGTAAAACACACTCTCCCACGGGCCAGGACTCAGTGATAATCCCAATGTAAAACACACTCTCCCACGGGCCAGGAATCAGTGATAATCCCAGTGTAATACAGACTCTCACACAGGCCAGGTATCAGTGAAAATCCCAGTGTAAAACACACTCTCCCCCGGGCCAGGAATCAGTGATAATCCCAGTGTAAATCACACTCTCCCACAGGCCAGGAATCAGTGATAATCTCAGTGTAAAACACACTCTCCCATGGGCCTGGAATCAGTGATAATCCCAGTGTAAAATACACTCTCTCACGGGCATGGAATCAGTGATAATCCCAGTGTAAAACACACTCTCCCACGGGCTGGGGATCATTGATAATCCCAGTGTAAAACACACTCTCGCACGGGCCAGGAATCAGCGATAATCCCAGTGTAAAACATACTCTCCCATGGCCTGGATATCAGTGATAATCACAGTGTAAAACACACTCTCCCACGGGCCGGGGATCATTGATAATCCCAGTGTGAAACACACTCTCCCACGGGCCAGGAATCAGCGATAATCCCAGTGTAAAACATACTCTCCCATGGCCTGGATATCAGTGATAATCCCAGTGTAAAACATACTCTCCCATGGCCTGGATATCAGTGATAATCCCAGTGTAAAACACACTCTTCCCACGGGCCATGTTGCAGTGATAATCCCAGTGTAAAACACACTCTCCCACGGACCAGGAATCAGTGATAATGTTCGTGTAAAACACACTCTTCCCACGGGCCATGTTGCAATGATAATCCCAGTGTAAAACACACTCTCCCACGGGCCAGGAATCAGTGATAATGTAAGTGTAAAACACACTCTTCCCACCGGCCATGTTGCAGTGATAATCCCAGTATAAAACACACTCTTCCCACGGGCCATGTTGCAGTGATAATCCCAGTGTAAAACACACTCTTCCCACGGGCCATGTTGCAGTGATAATCCCAGTGTAAAACACACTCTCCCACGGGCCAGGATCAGTGATAATCCCAGTGTAAAACACACTCTCCCCCGGGCCAGAAATCAGTGATAATCCCAGTGTAAAACACAATCTCCCACGGTCCAGGAATCATTGATAATCCCAGTGTAAAACACATTCTACCACCGGCCGGCAATCAGTGATAATTCCAGTGTAAAACACACTCTCCCACGGCCTGGAATCAGTGATAATCCCAATTTAAAACACACTCTCCCACGGGACATGTCACAGTGATTATCCCAATGTAAAACACACTCTCCCATGGGCCAGGAATCAGTGATACTCCCAGTGTAAAAGACACTCTCTCACGGGCATGGAATCAGTGATAATCCCAGTGTAAAACACACTCTCCCACGGGCTGGGGATCATTGATAATCCCAGTGTAAAACACACTCTCGCACGGGCCAGGAATCAGCGATAATCCCAGTGTAAAACATACTCTCCCATGGCCTGGATATCAGTGATAATCACAGTGTAAAACACACTCTCCCACGGGCCGGGGATCATTGATAATCCCAGTGTGAAACACACTCTCCCACGGGCCAGGAATCAGCGATAATCCCAGTGTAAAACATACTCTCCCATGGCCTGGATATCAGTGATAATCCCAGTGTAAAACATACTCTCCCATGGCCTGGATATCAGTGATAATCCCAGTGTAAAACACACTCTTCCCACGGGCCATGTTGCAGTGATAATCCCAGTGTAAAACACACTCTCCCACGGACCAGGAATCAGTGATAATGTTCGTGTAAAACACACTCTTCCCACGGGCCATGTTGCAATGATAATCCCAGTGTAAAACACACTCTCCCACGGGCCAGGAATCAGTGATAATGTAAGTGTAAAACACACTCTTCCCACCGGCCATGTTGCAGTGATAATCCCAGTATAAAACACACTCTTCCCACGGGCCATGTTGCAGTGATAATCCCAGTGTAAAACACACTCTTCCCACGGGCCATGTTGCAGTGATAATCCCAGTGTAAAACACACTCTCCCACGGGCCAGGATCAGTGATAATCCCAGTGTAAAACACACTCTCCCCCGGGCCAGAAATCAGTGATAATCCCAGTGTAAAACACAATCTCCCACGGTCCAGGAATCATTGATAATCCCAGTGTAAAACACATTCTACCACCGGCCGGCAATCAGTGATAATTCCAGTGTAAAACACACTCTCCCACGGGCCTGGAATCAGTGATAATCCCAATTTAAAACACACTCTCCCACGGGACATGTCACAGTGATTATCCCAATGTAAAACACACTCTCCCATGGGCCAGGAATCAGTGATACTCCCAGTGTAAAAGACACTCCCACGGCCAGGAATCAGTGATAATCCCAGTGTAAAACACACATTTCATGGGCCAGGAATCAGTGATAATCGCAGTGTAAAACACACTCTTCCATGGGCCAGGAATCAGTGATAATCTCAGTGTAAAACACACTCACCCACGTGCCAGGAATCAGTGACAATCCCAGTGTAAAACACACTCTCCCACGGGCCATGTCCCAGTCATAATACCAGTGTAAAACACACTCTCCCACGGGCCAGGAATCAGTGATAATCCCAGTGTAAAACACATTCTCTCACAGTCCAGGAATCAGTGATAATCCCAGTGTAAAACACACTCTCCCACAGGCCAGGAATCAGTGATAATCCCAGTGTAAAACACACTCTCCCACGGGCCTGGAATCAGTGATAATCCCAGTGTAAAACACACTCTCCCTCGGGCCATGTCCCAGTGATAATCCCAGTGTAAAACACACTCTCCCACGGGCCTGGAATCAGTGATAATCCCAGTGTAAAACACACTCTCCCACGGGCCAGGAATCAGTGATAATCCCAGTGTAAAACACACTCTCCCATGGGCCATGTCCCAGTGATAATCCCAGTTAAAACAGACTCTCCGCCGGGCCGGGAATCAGTGATAATCCCAATGTAAAACACACTCTCCCATGGGCCAGGAATTAGTGACAGTCATAGTGTAAAACACACTCTCCCCCGGGCCATGAATCAGGGATAATCCCAGTGTAAAACACACACTCTCCCAGGGGCCAGGAATCAGGGATCATCCCAGTGTAAAACACACTATCCCACGGGCCAGAAATCAGTGATTATCCCAATGTAAAACATACTCTGCCCCATGCCATGAATCAGGGATAATCTCAGTGTAAAACACATTCTCTCATGTGCCATGAATCAGTGATAATCCCAGTGTAAAACACACTCTCCCACCGTCCAGGAATTAGTGACAATCTCAGTGTAAAACACACTCTCCCCCGGGCCAGGAATCAGTGATAATCCCAGTGTAAAACACACTCTCCCACCGGCCAGGAATCAGTGACAGTCCCAGTGTAAAACACACTCTCCCACAGGCCAGGAATCAGGGATAATCCCTGTGTAAAGCACACTCAACCACGGGCCAGGAATCAGGGATAATCCCAGTGTAAAACACACTCTCACACGGGCCAGGGATCAGGGTTCATCCCAGTGTAAAACACACTATCCCACGGGCCAGGAATCGGGGATAATCCCAGTGTAAAACACACTCTCCCACGGGCCAGGAATCAGTGATAATCGCAGTGTAAAACACACTCTCCCACGGGCCATGTCCCAGTGATAATCACAGTGTAAAACACACTCTCCCACAGGCTAGGAATCAGGGATAATCCCAGTGTAAAACACACTCTCACACGGGCCAGGAATCAGTGATAATCCCAGTGTAAAACACACTCTCCCACGGGCCAGAAATCAGTGATAAGCCCAATGTAAAACACATTCTACCACGGGCCGGCAATCAGTGATAATCCCAGTGTAAAACACACTTTCCCACGGGCCTGGAATCAGTGATAATCCCAATTTAAAACACACTCTCCCACGGGACATGTCGTAGTGATAATCCCAATGTAAAACACACTCTCCCATGGGCCAGGAATCAGTGATAATCCCAGTGTAAAACACACTCTCCCACGGCCAGGAATCAGTGATAATCCCAGTGTAAAACACACTCTCCCACGGCCAGGAATCAGTGATAATCCCAGTGTAAAACACGCTCTCCCATGGGCCAGGAATCAGTGATAATCCCAGTGTAAAACACTCTCTTCCATGGGCCAGGAATCAGTGATAATCCCAGTGTAAAACACACTCTCCCACGGCCAGGAATCAGTGATAATCCCAGTGTAAAACACACTCTTCCATGGGCCAGGAATCAGTGATAATCCCAGTGTAAAACACACTCTTCCATGGGCCAGGAATCAGTGATAATCCCAGTGTAAAACACACTCTCCCACGGGCCAGGAATCAGTGACAATCCCAGTGTAAAGCACACTCTCCCTCGGGCCATGTCCCAGTCATAATACCAGTGTAAAACACACTCTCCCACGGGCCAGGAATCAGTGATAATCTCAGTGTAAAACACATTCTCTCACAATCCAGGAATCAGTGATAATCCCAGTGTAAATCACACTCTCCCACAGGCCAGGAATCAGTGATAATCCCAGTGTAAAATACAGTCTCCCACGGGCCTGGAATCAGTGATAATCCCAGTGTAAAACACACTCTCCCACGGGCCAGGAATCAGTGATAATCCCAGTGTAAAACACACTCTCCCACAGGCCAGGAATGAGTGATAATCCCAGTGTAAAACACACTCTCCCACGGGCCAGGAATCAGTGATAATCCCAGTGTAAAACACACTCACCCACGGGCCAGGACACAGTGATAATCCCAGTGTAAAACACACTCTCCCACGGGCCAGGAATCAGTGATAATCCCAGTGTAAAACACACTCTCCCATGGGCCAGGAATCAGTGATAATCCCACTGTAAAACACACTCTCCCACGGGCCAGGAATCAGTGATAATCCCAGTGTAAAACACACTCTCCCACAGGCCAGGAGTCAGTGATAATCCCAGTGTAAAACACCCTCTCCCCCGGGACATGAATCAGTGATAATCCCAGTCTAAAACACACTCTCCCACGGGCCAGGAATCAGTGACAATCCCAGTGTAAAACACACTCACTCTCACGTGCGAGGAATCAGTGATAATCCCAGTGTAAAACACACTCTCCCAGGGGCAGGAATCAGTGATAATCCCAGTGTAAAACACACTCTCCCCTGGGCCATGAATCAGTGATAATCCCAGTGTAAAACACAATCTCCCACAGGCCAGGAATCAGTGATAATCCCAGTGTAAAACACTCTCTCTCATGTGCCAGGAATCAGTGAAAATTCCCAGTGTAATACACACTCTCTCACGTGCCAGGATACAGGGATAGTCCCAGTGTAAAACACACTCTCCCATGGGCCAGGAATCAGTGATAATCCCAGTGTAAAACACCATCTCCCACGGGCCTGGAATCAGTGATAATCCCAGTGTAAAACACACTCTCCCTCGGGCCATGCCTCAGTGGTAATCCTAGTGTAAAACACACTCTCCCACGGGCCTGGAATCAGTGATAATCCCAGTGTAAAACACACTCTCCCACGGGCCAGGAATCAGTGATAATCCCAGTGTAAAACACACTCTCCCTCGGGCCATGCCCCAGTGGTAATCCCAGTGTAAAACACACTCTCCCACGGGCCTGGAATCAGTGATAATCCCAGTGTAAAACACACTCTCCCACGGCCAGGAATCAGTGATAAGCCCAGTGTAAAACACATTCTACCACGGGCCGGCAATCAGTGATAATCCCAGTGTAAAACACACTTTCCCACGGGCCTGGAATCAGTGATAATCCCAATTTAAAACACACTCTCCCACGGGACATGTCGTAGTGATAATCCCAATGTAAAACACACTCTCCCATATGCCAGGAATCAGTGATAATCCCAGTGTAAAACACACTCTCCCACGGCCAGGAATCAGTGATAATCCCAGTGTAAAACACGCTCTCCCATGGGCCAGGAATCAGTGATAATCCCAGTGTAAAACACACTCTTCAATGGGCCAGGAATCAGTGATAATCCCAGTGTAAAACACACTCTTCCATGGGCCAGGAATCAGTGATAATCCCAGTGTAAAACACACTCTCCCACGGGCCAGGAATCAGTGACAATCCCAGTGTAAAGCACACTCTCCCTCGGGCCATGTCCCAGTCATAATACCAGTGTAAAACACACTCTCCCACGGGCCAGGAATCAGTGATAATCTCAGTGTAAAACACATTCTCTCACAATCCAGGAATCAGTGATAATCCCAGTGTAAATCACACTCTCCCACAGGCCAGGAATCAGTGATAATCCCAGTGTAAAATACAGTCTCCCACGGGCCTGGAATCAGTGATAATCCCAGTGTAAAACACGCTCTCCCACGAGCCAGGAATCAGTGATAATCCCAGTTAGAACACACTCTTCTCCAGCCAGGAATCAGTGATAATCCCAGTGTAAAACACACTCTCTCACGGGCCAGGAATCAGTGATAATCCCAGTGTAAAAGACACTCTCTCACGGGCCAGGAATCAGTGATAATCCCAGTGTAAAACACACTCTCCCACGGACTGGGGATCATTGATAATCCCAGTGTAAAACACACTCTCGCACGGGCCAGGAATCAGCGATAATCCCAGTGCAAAACACACTCACCCACAGGTCATTAATCAGTGATAATCCCAGTGTAAAACACACTCTCCCACGGGCCAGTAATCAGTGATAACCCCAGTGTAAAACACACTTTCTCACGGACCAGGAATCAGTAATAATCCCAGTGTAAAGCACACTCTCCCATGGGCCAGGAATCAGTGATAATCCCAGTGTAAAACACACTCTCCCACGGGCCAGGAATTAGTGATAATCCCAGTGTAAAACACACTCTCGCACAGGCCAGCAATCAGTGATAATCCCAATGTAAAACACACTCACCCACGGGCCAGTAATCAGTGAGAATCCCAGTGTAAACACACTCTCCCATGGGGCAGTAATCAGTGATAATCCCAGTGTAAAACACACTTTCCCATGGGCCAGGAATCAGTGATAATCCCAGTGTAAAACACACTCTCCTACGGGCCTGGAATTAGTTATAATCTCAGTGTAAAACACACTCTCCCTTTGACCATGTCGCAGTGATAATCCCAGTGTAAAACACCCTCTCCCACAGGCCAGAAATCAGTGATAATCCCAGTGTAAAACACACTCTCCCACGGGCCATGTACCAGTGATAATCCCAGTGTAAAATACACTCTCCCATGGGCCAGTAATCAGTGATAATCCCAGTGTAAAACATACTCTCCCACGGGCCAGTAATCAGTGATAATCCCAGTGTAAAACACACTCTCCCACATGCCATGTCCCAGTGATAATCCCAGTGTAAAACACACTCTCCCACGGGCCAGTAATCAGTGATAATCCCAGTGTAAAACACACTCTCCCATGGGCCAGGAATCAGTGATAATCCCAGCGTAAAACACACTCTCCCACAGGCAATGTCCCAGTGATAATCCCAGTGTAAAACACACTCTCCCACTGGCCAGAAATCAGTGATAATCCCAGTGTAAAACACTCTTTCTCCCGGGCCAGGAATTAGTGACAAACCCAGTGTAAAACACACTCACCCACGGGCCAGGAATTAGTGATAATCCCAGTGCAAAGCACACACTACCACGGGCCATGTTGCAGTGATAATCCCAGTGTAAAACACACTCTCCCACGGGCCATGTCCCAGTGAAAATCCCAGTGTAAAACACACTTTCCCACGGGCCAGGAATCAGTGATAATCCCAGTGTAAAACACACACTACCACGGGCCATGTTGCAGTGATAATCCCAGTGTAAAACACACTTTCCCATGGGCCAAGAATCAGTGATAATCCCAGTGTAAAACACATTCTACCACGGGCCGGGGATCAGTGATAATCCCAGTGTAAAACACACTTTCCCACGGGCCTGGAATCAGTGATAATCCCAATTTAAAACACACTCTCCCACGGGACATGTCGCAGTGATAATCCCAATGTAAAACACACTCTCCCACGGGCCAGGAATCAGTGATAATCCCAGTGTAAAACACACTCTCCCACGGCCAGGAATCAGTGATAATCCCAGTGTAAAACACGCTCTCCCATGGGCCAGGAATCAGTGATAATCCCAGTGTAAAACACACTCTTCCTTGGGCCAGGAATCAGTGATAATCCCAGTGTAAAACACACTCTCCCACGGCCAGGAATCAGTGATAATCCCAGTGTAAAACACACTCTTCCATGGGCCAGGAATCAGTGATAATCCCAGTGTAAAACACACTCTTCCATGGGCCAGGAATCAGTGATAATCCCAGTGTAAAACACACTCTCCCACGGGCCAGGAATCAGTGACAATCCCAGTGTAAAGCACACTCTCCCACGGGCCATGTCCCAGTCATAATACCAGTGTAAAACACACTCTCCCACGGGCCAGGAATCAGTGATAATCTCAGTGTAAAACACATTCTCTCACAATCCAGGAATCAGTGATAATCCCAGTGTAAATCACACTCTCCCACAGGCCAGGAATCAGTGATAATCTCAGTGTAAAACACACTCTCCCACGGGCCTGGAATCAGTGATAATCCCAGTGTAAAATACAGTCTCCCACGGGCCTGGAATCAGTGATAATCCCAGTGTAAAACACGCTCTCCCACGAGCCAGGAATCAGTGATAATCCCAGTTAGAACACACTCTTCTCCAGCCAGGAATCAGTGATAATCCCAGTGTAAAAAACACTCTCTCACGGGCCAGGAATCAGTGATAATCCCAGTGTAAAAGACACTCTCTCACGGGCCAGGAATCAGTGATAATCCCAGTGTAAAACACACTCTCCCACGGGCTGGGGATCATTGATAATCCCAGTGTAAAACACACTCTCGCACGGGCCAGGAATCAGCGATAATCCCAGTGCAAAACACACTCACCCAAAGGTCAGTAATCAGTGATAATCCCAGTGTAAAACACACTCTCCCACGGGCCAGTAATCAGTGATAACCCCAGTGTAAAACACACTTTCTCACGGGCCAGGACTCAGTAATAATCCCAGTGTAAAGCACACTCTCCCATGGGCCAGGAATCAGTGATAATCCCAGTGTAAAACACACTCTCCCACGGGCCAGGAATTAGTGATAATCCCAGTGTAAAACTCACTCTCCCATTGACCATATCCCAGTGAGAATCCCAGTGTAAAACACACTCTCGCACAGGCCAGGAATCAGTGATAATCCCAATGTAAAACACACTCACCCACGGGCCAGTAATCAGTGAGAATCCCAGTGTAAACACACTCTCCCATGGGGCAGTAATCAGTGATAATCCCAGTGTAAAACACACTTTCCCATGGGCCAGGAATCAGTGATAATCCCAGTGTAAAACACACTCTCCTACGGGCCTGGAATTAGTTATAATCTCAGTGTAAAACACACTCTCCCTTTGACCATGTCGCAGTGATAATCCCAGTGTAAAACACCCTCTCCCACAGGCCAGAAATCAGTGATAATCCCATTGTAAAACACACTCTTCCACGGGCCATCAATCAGTGATAATCGCGTGCAAAACACACTCTCTCACGGGCCATGTCCCAGTGATAATGCCAGTGTAACACACATTCTCCAACAGGCAAGGAATCAGTGATAATCCCAGTGTAAAACACAATCTCCCGCGGGCCAGGAATCAGTGATAATCCCAGTGTAAAACACACTCTCCCACGGGCCATGTACCAGTGATAATCCCAGTGTAAAATACACTCTCCCACGGGCCAGTAATCAGTGATAATCCCAGTGTAAAACATACTCTCCCACGGGCCAGTAATCAGTGATAATCCCAGTGTAAAACACACTCTCCCACATGCCATGTCCCAGTGATAATCCCAGTGTAAAACACACTCTCCCACGGGCCAGTAATCAGTGATAATCCCAGTGTAAAACACACACTCTCACGGGCCATGTCCCAATCATAATACCAGTGTAAAACACACTCTCCCACGGGCCAGTAATCAGTGAAAATCCCAGTGTAAAACACACTCTCCCATGGGCCAGTAATCAGTGAAAATCCCAGTGTAAAACACACTCTCCCATGGGCCAGGAATCAGTGATAATCCCAGCGTAAAACACACTCTCCCACAGGCAATGTCCCAGTGATAATCCCAGTGTAAAACACACTCTCCCACGGGCCAGAAATCAGTGATAATCCCAGTGTAAAACACTCTTTCCCCCGGGCCAGGAATTAGTGACAATCCCAGTGTAAAACACACTCACCCACGGGCCAGGAATTAGTGATAATCCCAGTGCAAAGCACACACTACCACGGGCCATGTTGCAGTGATAATCCCAGTGTAAAACACACTCTCCCATGGGCCAAGAATCAGTGATAATCCCAGTGTAAAACATACACTACCACGGGCCATGTTGCAGTGATAATCCCAGTGTAAAACACACTCTCGCACGGGCCTGGAATCAGTGATAATCCCAGTGTAAAACACACTTTCCCATGGGCCAGGAATCAGTGATAATCCCAGTGTAAAACACACTCTCCCACGGCCAGGAATCAGTGATAATCCCAGTGTAAAACACGCTCTCCCATGGGCCAGGAATCAGTGATAATCCCAGTGTAAAACACACTCTTCCATGGGCCAGGAATCAGTGATAATCCCAGTGTAAAACACACTCTCCCACGGCCAGGAATCAGTGATAATCCCAGTGTAAAACACACTCTTCCATGGGCCAGGAATCAGTGATAATCCCAGTGTAAAACACACTCTCCCACGGGCCAGGAATCAGTGATAATCTCAGTGTAAAACACATTCTCTCACAATCCAGGAATCAGTGATAATCCCAGTGTAAATCACACTCTCCCACAGGCCAGGAATCAGTGATAATCTCAGTGTAAAACACACTCTCCCACGGGCCTGGAATCAGTGATAATCCCAGTGTAAAATACAGTCTCCCACGGGCCTGGAATCAGTGATAATCCCAGTGTAAAACACGCTCTCCCACGAGCCAGGAATCAGTGATAATCCCAGTTAGAACACACTCTTCTCCAGCCAGGAATCAGTGATAATCCCAGTGTAAAACACACTCTCTCACGGGCCAGGAATCAGTGATAATCCCAGTGTAAAAGACACTCTCTCACGGGCATGGAATCAGTGATAATCCCAGTGTAAAACACACTCTCGCACAGGCCAGGAATCAGCGATAATCCCAGTGTAAAACATACTCTTCCATGGGCCAGGAATCAGTGATAATCCCAGTGTAAAACACACTCTCCCACGGCCAGGAATCAGTGATAATCCCAGTGTAAAACACACTCTTCCATGGGCCAGGAATCAGTGATAATCCCAGTGTAAAACACACTCTCCCACGGGCCAGGAATCAGTGATAATCTCAGTGTAAAACACATTCTCTCACAATCCAGGAATCAGTGATAATCCCAGTGTAAATCACACTCTCCCACAGGCCAGGAATCAGTGATAATCTCAGTGTAAAACACACTCTCCCACGGGCCTGGAATCAGTGATAATCCCAGTGTAAAATACAGTCTCCCACGGGCCTGGAATCAGTGATAATCCCAGTGTAAAACACGCTCTCCCACGAGCCAGGAATCAGTGATAATCCCAGTTAGAACACACTCTTCTCCAGCCAGGAATCAGTGATAATCCCAGTGTAAAACACACTCTCTCACGGGCCAGGAATCAGTGATAATCCCAGTGTAAAAGACACTCTCTCACGGGCATGGAATCAGTGATAATCCCAGTGTAAAACACACTCTCGCACAGGCCAGGAATCAGCGATAATCCCAGTGTAAAACATACTCTCCCATGGCCTGGATATCAGTGATAATCACAGTGTAAAACACACTCTCCCACGGGCCGGGGATCATTGATAATCCCAGTGTGAAACACACTCTCCCACGGGCCAGGAATCAGCGATAATCCCAGTGTAAAACATACTCTCCCATGGCCTGGATATCAGTGATAATCCCAGTGTAAAACATACTCTCCCATGGCCTGGATATCAGTGATAATCCCAGTGTAAAACACACTCTTCCCACGGGCCATGTTGCAGTGATAATCCCAGTGTAAAACACACTCTCCCACGGACCAGGAATCAGTGATAATGTTCGTGTAAAACACACTCTTCCCACGGGCCATGTTGCAATGATAATCCCAGTGTAAAACACACTCTCCCACGAGCCAGGAATCAGTGATAAAGTAAGTGTAAAACACACTCTTCCCACCGGCCATGTTGCAGTGATAATCCCAGTATAAAACACACTCTTCCCACGGGCCATGTTGCAGTGATAATCCCAGTGTAAAACACACTCTTCCCACGGGCCATGTTGCAGTGATAATCCCAGTGTAAAACACACTCTCCCACGGGCCAGGATCAGTGATAATCCCAGTGTAAAACACACTCTCCCCCGGGCCAGAAATCAGTGATAATCCCAGTGTAAAACACAATCTCCCACGGTCCAGGAATCAGTGATAATCCCAGTGTAAAACACACTCTCCCACAGGCCAGGAATCAGTGATAATCCCAGTGTAAAACACACTCTCCCACGGGCCTGGAATCAGTGATAATCCCAGTGTAAAACACACTCTCCCTCGGGCCATGTCCCAGTGATAATCCCAGTGTAAAACACACTCTCCCACGGGCCTGGAATCAGTGATAATCCCAGTGTAAAACACACTCTCCCACGGGCCAGGAATCAGTGATAATCCCAGTGTAAAACACACTCTCCCATGGGCCATGTCCCAGTGATAATCCCAGTTAAAACAGACTCTCCGCCGGGCCGGGAATCAGTGATAATCCCAATGTAAAACACACTCTCCCATGGGCCAGGAATTAGTGACAGTCATAGTGTAAAACACACTCTCCCCCGGGCCATGAATCAGGGATAATCCCAGTGTAAAACACACACTCTCCCAGGGGCCAGGAATCAGGGATCATCCCAGTGTAAAACACACTATCCCACGGGCCAGAAATCAGTGATTATCCCAATGTAAAACATACTCTGCCCCATGCCATGAATCAGGGATAATCTCAGTGTAAAACACATTCTCTCATGTGCCATGAATCAGTGATAATCCCAGTGTAAAACACACTCTCCCACCGTCCAGGAATTAGTGACAATCTCAGTGTAAAACACACTCTCCCCCGGGCCAGGAATCAGTGATAATCCCAGTGTAAAACACACTCTCCCACCGGCCAGGAATCAGTGACAGTCCCAGTGTAAAACACACTCTCCCACAGGCCAGGAATCAGGGATAATCCCTGTGTAAAGCACACTCTACCACGGGCCAGGAATCAGGGATAATCCCAGTGTAAAACACACTCTCACACGGGCCAGGGATCAGGGTTCATCCCAGTGTAAAACACACTATCCCACGGGCCAGGAATCGGGGATAATCCCAGTGTAAAACACACTCTCCCACGGGCCAGGAATCAGTGATAATCGCAGTGTAAAACACACTCTCCCACGGGCCATGTCCCAGTGATAATCACAGTGTAAAACACACTCTCCCACAGGCTAGGAATCAGGGATAATCCCAGTGTAAAACACACTCTCACACGGGCCAGGAATCAGTGATAATCCCAGTGTAAAACACACTCTCCCAGGGGCCAGGAATCAGGGATAATCCCAGTGTAAAACACACTCTCTCACGGGCCATGTCCCAGTGATAATCCCAGTGTAAAACACACTCTCCCACAGGCCAGGAATGAGTGATAATCCCAGTGTAAAACACACTCTCCCACGGGCCAGGAATCAGTGATAATCCCAGTGTAAAACACACTCACCCACGGGCCAGGACACAGTGATAATCCCAGTGTAAAACACACTCTCCCACGGGCCAGGAATCAGTGATAATCCCAGTGTAAAACACACTCTCCCATGGGCCAGGAATCAGTGATAATCCCACTGTAAAACACACTCTCCCACGGGCCAGGAATCAGTGATAATCCCAGTGTAAAACACACTCTCCCACAGGCCAGGAGTCAGTGATAATCCCAGTGTAAAACACCCTCTCCCCCGGGACATGAATCAGTGATAATCCCAGTCTAAAACACACTCTCCCACGGGCCAGGAATCAGTGACAATCCCAGTGTAAAACACACTCACTCTCACGTGCGAGGAATCAGTGATAATCCCAGTGTAAAACACACTCTCCCAGGGGCAGGAATCAGTGATAATCCCAGTGTAAAACACACTCTCCCCTGGGCCATGAATCAGTGATAATCCCAGTGTAAAACACAATCTCCCACGGGCCAGGAATCAGTGATAATCCCAGTGTAAAACACTCTCTCTCATGTGCCAGGAATCAGTGAAAATTCCCAGTGTAATACACACTCTCTCACGTGCCAGGATACAGGGATAGTCCCAGTGTAAAACACACTCTCCCACGGGCCAGGAATCAGTGATAATCCCAGTGTAAAACACCATCTCCCACGGGCCTGGAATCAGTGATAATCCCAGTGTAAAACACACTCTCCCTCGGGCCATGCTCCAGTGGTAATCCCAGTGTAAAACACACTCTCCCACGGGCCTGGAATCAGTGATAATCCCAGTGTAAAACACACTCTCCCACGGGCCAGGAATCAGTGATAATCCCAGTGTAAAACACACTCTCCCATGGGCCATGTCCCAGTGATAATCCCAGTTAAAACAGACTCTCCCCGGGCTGGGAATCAGTGATAATCCCAACGTAAAACACACTCTCCCATGGGCCAGGAATTAGTGACAGTCCCAGTGTAATACACACTCTCCCCCGGGCCATGAATCAGGGATAATCCCAGTGTAAAACACACTCTCTCACGTGCCAGGAATCAGTGATAATCCCAGTGTAAAACGCACTCTCCGCCGGGCCATGAAGCAGTGATAATCCCAGTGTAAAACACACTCTCCCCCGGGCCAGGACTCAGTGATAATCCCAATGTAAAACACACTCTCCCACGGGCCAGGAATCAGTGATAATCCCAGTGTAATACAGACTCTCACACAGGCCAGGTATCAGTGAAAATCCCAGTGTAAAACACACTCTCCCCCGGGCCAGGAATCAGTGATAATCCCAGTGTAAAACACACTCTCCCACGGGCCTGGAATCAGTGATAATCCCAGTGTAAAACACACTCTCCCCCGGGCCAGGAATCAGTGATAATCCCAGTGTAAATCACACTGTCCCCCGGGCCAGGAATCAGTGATAATCCCAGTGTAAAACACACTCTCCCACGGGCTAGGAATCAGTGATAATCCCAGTATAAAACACACTCTCCCATGGGCCAGGAATCAGTGATAATTCCAGTGTAAAACACACTCTCCCACGGGCCAGAAATCAGTGATAATCCCAGTGTAGAACACACTCTCCCATGGGCCATGTCCCAGTGATAATCCCAGTTAAAACAGACTCTCCGCCGGGCCGGGAATCAGTGATAATCCCAATGTAAAACACACTCTCACATGGGCCAGGAATTAGTGACAGTCATAGTGTAAAACACACTCTCCCCCGGGCCATGAATCAGGGATAATCCCAGTGTAAAACACACACTCTCCCAGGGGCCAGGAATCAGGGATCATCCCAGTGTAAAACACACTATCCCACGGGCCAGAAATCAGTGATTATCCCAATGTAAAACATACTCTGCTCCATGCCATGAATCAGGGATAATCTCAGTGTAAAACACATTCTCTCATGTGCCATGAATCAGTGATAATCCCAGTGTAAAACACACTCTCCCACCGTCCAGGAATTAGTGACAATCTCAGTGTAAAACACACTGTCCCCCGGGCCAGGAATCAGTGATAATCCCAGTGTAAAACACACTCTCCCACCGGCCAGGAATCAGTGACAGTCCCAGTGTAAAACACACTCTCCCACAGGCCAGGAATCAGGGATAATCCCTGTGTAAAGCACACTCAACCACGGGCCAGGAATCAGGGATAATCCCAGTGTAAAACACACTCTCACACGGGCCAGGGATCAGGGATCATCCCAGTGTAAAACACACTATCCCACGGGCCAGGAATCGGGGATAATCCCAGTGTAAAACACACTCTCCCACGGGCCAGGAATCAGTGATAATCGCAGTGTAAAACACACTCTCCCACGGGCCATGTCCCAGTGATAATCACAGTGTAAAACACACTCTCCCACAGGCTAGGAATCAGGGATAATCCCAGTGTAAAACACACTCTCACACGGGCCAGGAATCAGTGATAATCCCAGTGTAAAACACACTCTCCCAGGGGCCAGGAATCAGGGATAATCCCAGTGTAAAACACACTCTCTCACGGGCCATGTCCCAGTGATAATCCCAGTGTAAAACACACTCTCCCACAGGCCAGGAATGAGTAATAATCCCAGTGTAAAACACACTCTCCCACGGGCCAGGAATCAGTGATAATCCCAGTGTAAAACACACTCTCCCACGGGCCAGGAATCAGTGATAATCCCAGTGTAAAACACACTCTCCCATGGGCCAGGAATCAGTGATAATCCCACTGTAAAACATACTCTCCCACGGGCCAGGAATCAGTGATAATCCCAGTGTAAAACACACTCTCCCACAGGCCAGGAGTCAGTGATAATCCCAGTTTAAAACACCCTCTCCCCCGGGACATGAATCAGTGATAATCCCAGTCTAAAACACACTCTCCCACGGGCCAGGAATCAGTGACAATCCCAGTGTAAAACACACTCACTCTCACATGCGAGGAATCAGTGATAATCCCAGTGTAAAACACACTCTCCCAGGGGCAGAAATCAGTGATAATCCCAGTGTAAAACACACTCTCCCCTGGGCCATGAATCAGTGATAATCCCAGTGTAAAACACAATCTCCCACGGGCCAGGAATCAGTGATAATCCCAGTGTAAAACACTCTCTCTCATGTGCCAGGAATCAGTGATAATCCCAGTGTAATACACACTCTCTCATGTGCCAGGATACAGGGATAGTCCAAGTGTAAAACACACTCTCCCACGGGCCAGGAATCAGTGATAATCCCAGTGTAAAACACCATCTCCCACGGGCCTGGAATCAGTGATAATCCCAGTGTAAAACACACTCTCCCTCGGGCCATGCCCCAGTGGTAATCCCAGTGTAAAACACACTCTCCCACGGGCCTGGAATCAGTGATAATCCCAGTGTAAAACACACTCTCCCACGGGCCAGGAATCAGTGATAATCCCAGTGTAAAACACACTCTCCCATGGGCCATGTCCCAGTGATAATCCCAGTTAAAACAGACTCTCCCCCGGGCTGGGAATCAGTGATAATCCCAACGTAAAACACACTCTCCCATGGGCCAGGAATTAGTGACAGTCCCAGTGTAAAACACACTCTCCCCCGGGCCATGAATCAGGGATAATCCCAGTGTAAAACACACTCTCTCACGTGCCAGGAATCAGTGATAATCCCAGTGTAAAACGCACTCTCCGCCGGGCCATGAAGCAGTGATAATCCCAGTGTAAAACACACTCTCCCACGGGCCAGGAATCAGTGATAATCCCAGTGTAGAACACACTCTCCCATGGGCCATGTCCCAGTGATAATCCCAGTTAAAACAGACTCTCCACCGGGCCGGGAATCAGTGATAATCCCAATGTAAAACACACTCTCCCATGGGCCAGGAATTAGTGACAGTCATAGTGTAAAACACACTCTCCCCCGGGCCATGAATCAGGGATAATCCCAGTGTAAAACACACACTCTCCCAGGGGCCAGGAATCAGGGATCATCCCAGTGTAAAACACACTATCCCACGGGCCAGAAATCAGTGATTATCCCAATGTAAAACATACTCTGCCCTATGCCATGAATCAGGGATAATCTCAGTGTAAAACACATTCTCTCATGTGCCATGAATCAGTGATAATCCCAGTGTAAAACACACTCTCCCACCGTCCAGGAATTAGTGACAATCTCAGTGTAAAACACACTGTCCCCCGGGCCAGGAATCAGTGATAATCCCAGTGTAAAACACACTCTCCCACCGGCCAGGAATCAGTGACAGTCCCAGTGTAAAACACACTCTCCCACAGGCCAGGAATCAGGGATAATCCCTGTGTAAAGCACACTCAACCACGGGCCAGGAATCAGGGATAATCCCAGTGTAAAACACACTCTCACACGGGCCAGGGATCAGGGATCATCCCAGTGTAAAACACACTATCCCACGGGCCAGGAATCGGGGATAATCCCAGTGTAAAACACACTCTCCCACGGGCCAGGAATCAGTGATAATCGCAGTGTAAAACACACTCTCCCACGGGCCATGTCCCAGTGATAATCACAGTGTAAAACACACTCTCCCACAGGCTAGGAATCAGGGATAATCCCAGTGTAAAACACACTCTCACACGGGCCAGGAATCAGTGATAATCCCAGTGTAAAACACACTCTCCCAGGGGCCAGGAATCAGGGATAATCCCAGTGTAAAACACACTCTCTCACGGGCCATGTCCCAGTGATAATCCCAGTGTAAAACACACTCTCCCACAGGCCAGGAATGAGTGATAATCCCAGTGTAAAACACACTCTCCCACGGGCCAGGAATCAGTGATAATCCCAGTGTAAAACACACTCACCCACGGGCCAGGACTCAGTGATAATCCCAGTGTAAAACACACTCTCCCACGGGCCAGGAATCAGTGATAATCCCAGTGTAAAACACACTCTCCCATGGGCCAGGAATCAGTGATAATCCCACTGTAAAACACACTCTCCCACGGGCCAGGAATCAGTGATAATCCCAGTGTAAAACACACTCTCCCACAGGCCAGGAGTCAGTGATAATCCCAGTTTAAAACACCCTCTCCCCCGGGACATGAATCAGTGATAATCCCAGTCTAAAACACACTCTCCCACGGGCCAGGAATCAGTGACAATCCCAGTGTAAAATACTCACTCTCACGTGCGAGGAATCAGTGATAATCCCAGTGTAAAACACACTCTCCCAGGGGCAGGAATCAGTGATAATCCCAGTGTAAAACACACTCTCCCCTGGGCCATGAATCAGTGATAATCCCAGTGTAAAACACAATCTCCCACGGGCCAGGAATCAGTGATAATCCCAGTGTAAAACACTCTCTCTCATGTGCCAGGAATCAGTGATAATCCCAGTGTAATACACACTCTCTCACGTGCCAGGATACAGGGATAGTCCCAGTGTAAAACACCATCTCCCACGGGCCTGGAATCAGTGATAATCCCAGTGTAAAACACACTCTCCCTCGGGCCATGCCCCAGTGGTAATCCCAGTGTAAAACACACTCTCCCACGGGCCTGGAATCAGTGATAATCCCAGTGTAAAACACACTCTCCCACGGGCCAGGAATCAGTAATAATCCCAGTGTAAAACACACTCTCCCATGGGCCATGTCCCAGTGATAATCCCAGTTCAAACAGACTCTCCCCCGGGCTGGGAATCAGTGATAATTCCATCGAAAAAACACACTCTCCCATGGGCCAGGAATTAGTGACAGTCCCAGTGTAAAACACACTCTCCCCCGGGCCATGAATCAGGGATAATCCCAGTGTAAAACACACTCTCTCACGTGCCAGGAATCAGTGATAATCCCAGTGTAAAACGCACTCTCCGCCGGGCCATGAAGCAGTGATAATCCCAGTGTAAAACACACTCTCCCACGGGCCAGGACTCAGTGATAATCCCAATGTAAAACACACTCTCCCACGGGCCAGGAATCAGTGATAATCCCAGTGTAATACAGACTCTCACACAGGCCAGGTATCAGTGAAAATCCCAGTGTAAAACACACTCTCCCCCGGGCCAGGAATCAGTGATAATCCCAGTGTAAAACACACTCTCCCACGGTCCAGGAATCAGTGATAATCCCAGTGTAAAACACACTCTCCCCCGGGCCAGGAATCAGTGATAATCCCAGTGTAAATCACACTGTCCCCCGGGCCAGGAATCAGTGATAATCCCAGTGTAAAACACACTCTCCCACGGGCTAGGAATCAGTGATAATCCCAGTATAAAACACACTCTCCCATGGGCCAGGAATCAGTGATAATTCCAGTGTAAAACACACTCCCCCACGGGCCAGAAATCAGTGATAAACCCAGTGTAACACACACTGTCCCACGGGCCAGGACTCAGTGATGATCCCAGTGTAAAACACACTCTCTCACGTGCCATGTCCCAGTGATAATCCCAGTTTAAACACACTCTCCCATGGGCCAGGAATCAGTGATAATCTCAGTGTAAAACACACTCTCCCACGGGCCAGGAATCAGTTGTAATCCCATTGTAGATTTTCTCACTATGCTCAGTGATGTTTTGGATGTGGCTCAGTGACTGAATGAGATTTGCAAACAGAACCTCTTTGGATCTCATGTGCCAATCAGCAATTATCTTGGCAATGTGCTAACGTGCTGTTTGTGCCCGAGCAGTGCATGCTGCTGCAGCCCCGCTGGAATTGGAACCATACCTCAATGGTGGAAGTCTTGAGCAGAGCGATCTGATCTTCACGGGTGAGATCCAGGAACCCCGTCACCTGTTTTGCGAAGTCAACTATTTCCTGGACAGAGATGATGGCCAGTTCGGTGAAGTGTGCAAACCTCTGCTGCCTCAGTTCTCGATTGTGTGAATCGACACTTAGCGGCCAAGGCTGTGGGACAAAGCATTGAATCCATCATCAACAACAACTTGTCTTTAAATAGCAGCTTTAACAAAGTAAACGTCCCAAGGCGCTTCACACAAGTATTATAAAACAAATATTTGACATTAAGTTGAAATTAGGGCAGGTGACCAAAAGCTTGGTCAAAGAGGTAGGTTTTAAGGAGCATCTTAAAGGAGGAAATAGGGATAAAGAGGCAGAGAGGTTTAGGCAGGGAATTCTTGAGCTTAGCCTCAGCAGCTATTGGCACGGCAACCGATGGTGGAACGATTATAATCAGGGATGCTCAAGTGTGCAGAATTAGTGGAGTGCAGCTATCTCGGGTAGTGTGGGGCTGGAGGAGTTCACAGAGATAGGGAGGGACGAGGCCATTAAGTGTATTGAAAACAATAATTTTGAAATCGAGCGAGCCAATGTTGGTCAGCAAGCACAGGGGTGACGATGATAGGTGAGCAAGACTTCGTGTGAGTTAGGACACAGGCAGCCAAGTTTTGGATAATCATGTGATAAAAGACATGAGGCACTGAACCCATCAATCTCAGAAACTTTGTGCATGAAGCATAAAAAAATAAGGTCTCATGAGCTGTGGTGGGGGCGGGGGCGGATTGCTCTGGTCACTAGGAGTGGTTAATAGTTTTAGTGAGAACTATCAGATCGCCCTTGTTATTTATAGTACTGCTTTGTTACCCAACCAGGGCAGTGACTGATCCCAAGTCCCCACTCTCCGACACCAGGGCAGTGACTGATCTTAAATCCCCACTGTTGTGTGTGGAGAAAGAGTCAGACTGAACACTGTGAGCTCAAAATAAATTGTGGCCTTAGTCTTTTATTGCAGGTCTCCAGGGTGCCTCTCCAGCCTGTGAGGCCTCCTTAAATACCTGTGCTCCCAAGGGATTATGGGATCCCTTGGGACTCTGGGGAATGAGCCCTCTGGTGGCTGTACAGAGTAAATACAAGTCCACATATATAACAACATTCCCCCCAAAGTAAATAGTGTAACTATTTACAATGTGAGTCGATCTGGGGCCCTTCTTGCCCTGGTTGATCGTCTCGGTGTGAAAGCTGGTGTTATTGAATCATTTGTTGGGCCCTCGCTGGGCTGCTGTGCAGCTGGCCTTGCTGGGCTGCCTGGTGTGTTGGGCCCTGCTGGGCTGCTGTAGATGATGGGTTCTGCTTCGTAGTCAACCGTGATGCCGGTTGCCACTGGTATGTATGTTGGGGGATCAAAAAAGGTAGGGTCCAAGGTGGGCTGCTCAGGATAGTCTGTGAATCTGAGTTTGATTTGGTCCAAGTGTTTCCGGTGAATGAGTCCATTTGAAAGTTTGACCTGAAACACCCTGCTCCCCTCTTTGGCCACGACAATGCCGGGAAGCCACTTGGGACCTTGTCCATAGTTCAATACAACTACAGAATCATTGATTTCAATCTCGCTTGACACATTTGCACTATCATGGTATGCACTTTGTTGAAGCCACCTGCTGTCTACCTGTTCATGTAGATCAGGGTGAACTAACGAGAGCCTTGTCTTAAATGCTCTTTTCATGAGCAGTTCAGCAGGTGGGATCCCAGTGAGTGAGTGTGGTCTCGTGCGGTAGCTGAGCAGGACTCGGGATAGGCGAGTCTGCAGTAAGCCTTCACTTACCCTCTTCAAGCCTTGCTTGATGGTTTGCACTGCTCCCTCTGCCTGACCATTGGACGCTGGTTTAAACGGGGCAGATGTGACATGTTTGATCCCGTTACGGGTAATGAATTCTTTGAACTCAGCACTGGTAAAACATGGCCCGTTGTTGCTCACCAGGGCATCGGGTAAGCCGTGTGTGGCAAACATGGCCCGCAGGATTTCAGTAGTGGCAGCGGACGTGCTAGCCGACATTATCTCACATTCAATCCACTTGGAGTACGCGTCTACAACCACAAGGAACATTTTACCCAAGAACGGGCCTGCATAGTCGACGTGTACCCTAGACCACGGTTTGGAGGGCCAAGACCATAAACTTAGCGGTGCCTCCCTGGGTACATTGCTTAACTGCGAGCATGTATTACATCTGTGAACACAGGACTCTAAGTCCACATCGATACCGGGCCACCATATGTGGGATCTGGCTTTGCTTTCATCATTACGATGCCTGGGTGGGTACTGTGGAGGTCATTGATGAAGGTGTCTCTGCCCTGCTTGGGGACCACTACTCGATTGCCCCACAGAAGGCAGTGTGCCTGTGTAGACATTTCATCTTTGCACCGCTGGAACTGCTTTATCTCTTCCTGCATTTCCACTGGGATACTGGACCAGCTCCTGTGAAGCACACAGCTTTTGACGAGAGATAATAAGGGGTCCTGGCTTGTCCAGGTTTTGATCTGTCGGGCAGTGACGGGTGATTGCTCACTCTCAAATGCTTCCATAACCATGGCTAGATCTGCGGGCTGCGCCATTTACACCCCCGTGGTGGACAATGGCAGCCGACTGAGAGCATCGGCGCAGTTTTCTGTGCCTGGCCTGTGCCGGATGGCATAGTTGTATGCGGACAACGTGAGCGCCAATCTCTGTGGGCTGATGCGTTGGTATTTATCCCTTTACTCTTGAAAAACAGGGATATAAGTTGCTTATGGTCAGTTTCCAATTTGAATTTGAGCCCAACAGGTATTGTTGTATTTTCTTTACCCCATAGACACATGCTAACGCTTCTTTTTCAATCATGCTGTAGGCTCTCTCGGCCTTAGACAGACTCCTAGATGCAGAAGCAACCGGTTGTAGTTTCCTGAAATCATTAGCTTGTTGCACACCCGACGCCATATGACGACGCATCACATGCTAGCACCAAACACTTACATGGATCATACAACACAAGCAATTTGTTTGAGCATAAAAATGTTCTCGCTTTTACAAAGGCATTTTCTTGGCTTTTTCCCCAAACCCATTCGCTCCCTTTTCGTAGTAAGACATGTAGTGGTTCTAGCAGGGTGCTGAGACCCGGTAAGAAGTTACCAAAGTAGTTCAAGAGTCCCAGAAACGACCGCAGCTCTGTCACGTTCTGTGGCCTTGGTGCATTCTCGATTGCCTCTGTCTTCGCGTTGGTGGGTCTGATGCCATCCGCCGCAATCCTCCTTCCCAAGAACTCCACTTCAGGCGCCAGGAAAACGCACTTCGAACGTTTTAACCTGAGCCCCACGCGGTTGAGTCAACTAAGAACTTCCTCCAGGTTCTGCAGATGCTCGACTGTGTTCTGACCTGTGACCAAGATGTCATCCTGGAAGACCACGGTGTGCGGGACCGACTTCAGTAAACTTTCCATGTTTCTCTGGAATATCACCGCCGCTGATCGGATTCCAAACGAGCATCTGTTATAAACAAAAAGACCTTTGTGCGTGTTGATGCAGGTGAGGGCCTTCGATGATTCCTCCAGTTCCTGCGTCATGTAGGCTGAAGTCAGATCCAGCTTCATGAATGCCTTTCCTCCCGCCAACGTTGCAAAGAGGTCATTGACTTTTGGTAGTGGGTATTGGTCCTGCAGGGAGAAACGATTGATAGTTACTTTGTAATCTCCACAAATTCTGACGGTCCTGTCTCCCTTGAGGACTGGGACAATAGGACTGGCCCACTCACTGAACTCGATCGGTGAAATGATGCCCTCTCGTTGCAGCCAGTCTAGCTCAATCTCTACCCTTTCTCTCATCATGTACGGTACTGCTCTCGCCTTGTGATGGATGGGTCGCGCCCCCGGAATTAGGTGGATCTGCACTTTTGCTCCTTGGAATTTCCCGATGCCTGGTTCGAACAGCGAAGGAAATTTGTTTAAAACTTGGCCACACGAAGTGTCGTCAGCGAGCGATAGCGCTCAGACGTCGTCCCAGTTCCAGCGTATCTTTTCCAGTCAGCTCCTGTCGAGCAGCGTGGGACCATCGCCCGGTACCACCCAGAGTGGTAGCTTGTGCACCACTCCATCGTAGGAGACCTTTACGGTAGCACTACCGATTACAGGAATCAGTTCTTTTGTGTAAGTTCTTAGTCTCGTACGAACTGGAGTTAAGACTGGCCTTGAGGCCTTGTTGCACCACAACCTTTCGAAAGTCTTTTTACCCATGATGGACTGGCTCGCGCCCGTGTCCAGCTCCATTGACACCGGGAGTCCATTTAGTTCAACATTCAGCGTTATCGGGGGACAATTCATGGTGAATGTGTGCACTCCATGTACCTCTGCCTCCTCGATCTGAGGCTCTGGTTCGTAGTGATCCTCCGTGGATCTGTCCTCCTCTGCAACGTGGTGGTTTGCAGGTTTAACAGGCTTCGCAGCTCGCCTGCACACTCGTTGGAGGTGTCTCATTGTTCCACAGCCCTTGCAAACATATCCTTTGAATCAGCATGAATGGAAATGATGATCACCCCCGCAGCACCAACAAGGTGTTCATGGCCTTGCATTCATCACCCTTGATGGTGGACTCTGAGACATCTGCAGACATGTAGCTGCAGGTATATGTGACCTGCCCTGTATGTTATGATTTGAAAACCAGCATCACTTTGTTCACAGTACTTGTAGCAACACTTGTGTGCTGAGAGATTTGCTTCGTATTGTCACTGGTGGCAATGAACGCCTGGGCTATCTCTATGGCCTTACTCAAGGTTGGGGTCTCTACAGTCAAAAGTTTGCGAAGTATGGTTTTTTGGCCAATGCCAAGTACGATAAAGTCTCTGAGCATATGCTCCAAATTCGCAATGTCCTGCAAGGTGTCTTAGCTCGGCGACATAACTCGCCACTTCCTGGCCTTCAGACCTTTTGTCAGTGTAGAACCGGTACCTCACCATCAGAACGCTTTCCTTCGAGTTCAAATGCTCCCGGACCAGTGTGCACAAGTCGTTGTACGGTTTCTCCGTGGGTTTTGCTGGAGTGAGCAGATTCTTCATGAGACCATACGTTGGTGCCCCACAGACAGTGAGGAGGATTGTTCTACGTTTGGCAGCGTTCTCTTCCCCATCTAGCTCGTTGGCCACGATGTATTGGTCGAATCGCTCCACAAAAGTTTCCCAACCATCTCCTTCTGAAAATTTCTCCAGGATGCCCATTGTTCTCTGTATCTTTGGGTTGGCTATCTGTATCTCATCACCAGTTGTTGTGTATGGAGAAAGAATCAGACTGAACACTGTGAGCTCAAAGTAAAGTGTGACCGTAGTCTTTTATTTCAGGCCTCCAGAGTGCCTCTCCATACCTGTGCTCCCAAGGGACTATGGGATCCCTTCGGACTCTGGTGAATGAGCCCTCTGGTGGCTGTACAGAGTAAATACAAGTCCATATATATAACACCCACTGTCCGACACCAGGGCAGTGACTGATCCCAAATCCGCACTGCCCGACACCAGGGCGGTGAGTTAGGGCCCGGTGTTGGAGCAACACACGGTAGCCTCGCGCCTAATGAGGCTAACTGGTCTGCTGGCCTCACTGAGATAGAATGGGTGAGTTACGGGCCCATTCCCAGCCCAGGAGGCAGATTGCGGGTCAAGGCAGGGATGTGAATTCGGCCAACAGTGGAAAAAGTGACGCAGCTATCAGCAAGACAAAAATCGAGTCCATTTCGATAGAGATAAAAGATAATGAAGATAATAAAGGATTAGTCATACAAATAGGTGTCGTTTACAGACCACCTGGAACCAGTGTCCTGCTGAATTGAATATCTCGGGTAGCAGATAGAGCTTTAAACTAATGAAGGGGGGTTGGGAGGATTCAGGAAAGAGTAAATTTAAAAGCAGCAAGAGAAATGTCAAGGCGGTAGAACAGAGCAGAGTGTTGGGTAAAAATAAGCCGAGTGGGTCAGGAAAGGGCAGAGAGTCACAAAGGTCATAGGGCATCAGTGACTAAGGTGACATCAGGGAAAGAGGTAACAGAGAGAGTAATGCAGTAGATGTAATATATCTAGGTTTTCAAAAGGCCTTCGATAAGGATCCCCACAATAGACTGATGGACAAGGTCCGAGAATGCAGAGTCAGGGGACAAGTCGCAGAATGGATCGCTAGCTGGCTTCAAGACAGAAAGCAGAGAGTAGGGGTAATGGGCAGCTATTCACAGTGGCAGAAGGTGGGTAATGGTGTTCCACAAGGATCAGTGCTGGGACCACTGTTGTTCACAATTTATATTAACAATTTAGACTTTGAAATCAAAAACACTATCTTTAAATTTGCGGATGACACCAAATTAGGGGGGATAGTCAATATTGCAACAAATTACAAGAGGACATTAATAAACGTTGCGACACAGGTTAACAAGGCCATAACAAAAGCTAAACAAGCACCAGGGTTTATTTCTAGAGGGATAGAATTGAAAAGTAGGGCAGTTATGCTAAACCTGTAAGGAAGCTTGGTTAGACCACACTGCGTACAGTTGTGGTCGCCATATTATAAAGAGGATATCGAGGCACTGGAGAGGGTGCAGAGAAGAATTATAAGGATGATACCAGAAATGCGAGGGTATACATATCAGGAAAGGATGAACAGGCTGGGTCTCTTTTCTCATGAAAAAAGAAGGCTGAGGGGTGACCTAATAGAGGTTTTTAAAATGATGAAAGCTTTTGATAGAGTGGATACAGAGAGTGTTACCACTTGTGGGGAAGAGCATAACTGGAGGTCATCAATATAAGATAGTCACCAAGAAATCCAATAGGGAATTCAGAAGAAACTTCCTTACCCAGAAAGTGGTGAGAATGTGGAACTCGCGACCACAGAGAATGCTGAAGCGAATAGTATCGATGCATTTAAGGGGAGGCTAGATAAGCATATGAGGGAGAAGGGAATAGTGGGTCATGCTGATAGATTTAGCTGAGGAAAGATGGGAGAAATGGAGCATAAACGTCGGCATGGACTGGTTGGGCCAAATGTCCTGTTCTGTGCCATATATCCTATGGACGAATTGAATGTAATATCTCCAAGTTTGCGGATGACACTAAACTGGCTGGAAGTGTGAGCTGTGAGGAGGATGCTAAGAGGCTGCAGGGTGACTTGGACAGGTTAGGTGAGTGGGCAAAAGCATGGCAGATGCAGTATAATGTGGATAAATGTGAGGATATCCACTTTGGTGGCAAAAACAGGGAGGCGGAATATTATCGGAATGGTGACAGATTAGGAAAAGGGGAGGTGCAACGAGACCTGCGTGTCATGGCCCTCAGCCTTCTTTTTTCAAGAGAAAAGAGACCCAGCCTGTTCATCCTTTCCTGATATATATACCCTCGCATTTCTGGTATCATCCTTGTAAATCTTCTCTGCACCCTCTCCAGTGCCTCGATATCCTTTTTATAATATGGTGACCACAACTGTACGCAGTGTGGTCTAACCAAGGTTCCATACAGGTTTAGCATGACTGCCCTACTTTTCAATTCTATCTCTCTAGAAATAAACCCGAGTGCTTGTTTAGCTTTTGTTATGGCCTTGTTAACCTGTGTCATTGAAAGTTGGCATGCAGGTACAGCAGGTAGTGAAGAAGGCAAATGGCGTGTTGGCCTTCATTGCGAGAGGATTTGAGTATAGGAGCAGGGAGGTCTTACTGCAGTTGTACAGAGCCTTGGTGAGGCTTCACCTGGAATATTGTGTTCAGTTTTGGTCTCCTAATCTGAGGAAGAACGTTCTTGCTATTAAGGGAGTACAGCGAAGGTTCACCAGACTGATTCCCGGGATGGCAGGACTGACATATGAGGAGAGACTGGATCAACTGGGACTTTATTCACTGGAGTTTAGAAGAATGAGAGGGGACCTCATAGAAACATTAAAAATTCTGACGGGATTGGATGCGGGAAGAATGTTCCCGATGTTGGGGAAGTCCAGAACCAGGGGTCACAGTTTAAGGGTAAGGGGTAAGCCATTTCGGACCGAGATGAGGAGAAACTTCTTCACTCAGAGAATTATGAACTTCTGGAATTCTCAACCACAGAAAGTTGTTGAGGCTAGTTCGTTAGATATATTCAAAAGGAAGTTAGATATGGCCCTTACGGCTAAAAGGATCAAGGGGTATGGAGGGAAAGCAGGAATGGGGTACTGAAGTTGCATGATCAGCCATGATCATATTGAATGGTGGTGCAGGCTCAAAGGGCCAAATGGCCTACTCCTGCACCTATTTTCTATATTTCTATGTTTCTAATCCTATGTAATCTTATGCAATGAGCCAAGGCTGACACTGGGCAATGAATTACGTGCAGTGAATTTTGGCGACTGTGTGTCTCCAGAACTGTGAGCCAGTGATGCTGTATGCCTGAATGCCTTTGCTGGGTTCAGGTCAGCGATCGGCGTGCCCAACACTTACCGTCACTTTCAATCGGTCACTGAACGAACGCTTGTTACACTGCTGCTGAGCAACCACGAGTTTTCTGATCATCTCAACCTGCGCCACGGTAAGTCTCGGAATGTCCCAGCCGGAGAGAGGACTTGGGGTCACCATCATTGTCTTTGTCACCTCTTCCTCCAGCTTCTTCATCTTCTTTAGTCGGATCTGTTCCTCCGACAGGACGCCTGTAAAATACTCATTAAATTCAGCGCAGTCACAGGGCACTGTACATACAGTCACACATTAATCTCAGCGCACAGTCACACGCCAATGTACACTGACTGGCGTCTCTCAGTCCGCTACCTCAGGGAGATATCTGTACACTGACTGGCGTCTCTCAGTCCGCTACCTCAGGGAGATATCTGTACACTGACTGGTGTCTCTCAGTCCCTCTCCCTCAGGGAGATATCTGTACACTGACTGGTGTCTCTCAGTCCGCTACCTCAGGGATATATCTGTACACTGACTGGCGTCTCTCAGTCCGCTACCTCAGGGAGATATCTGTACACTGACTGGTGTCTCTCAGTCCGCTACCTCAGGGAGATATCTGTACACTGACTGGCGTCTCTCAGTCCGCTACCTCAGGGAGATATCTGTACACTGACTGGTGTCTCTCAGTCCGCTACCTCAGGGATATATCTGTACACTGACTGGTGTCTCTCGGTCCCTCTCCCTCAGGGATATATCTGTACACTGACTGGTGTCTCTCGGTCCCTCTCCCTCAGGGATATATCTGTACACTGACTGGTGTCTCTCAGTCCCTCTCCCTCAGGGAGATATCTGTACACTGACTGGGGTCTATCAGTCCCTCTCACTCAGGCAGATATCTGTACACTGACTGGTGTCTCTCAGTCCCTCTCCCTCAGGGAGATTTCTGTACACTGACTGGTGTCTCTCAGGCCCTCTCTCTCAGGGAGATATCTGGACACTGACTGGTGTCTCTCAGGCCCTCTCTCTCAGGGAGATATCTGTACACGGACTGATGTCTCTCAGCCTTGCTGCCTTAGGGAGATATCTGTACACTGACTGGTGTCTCTCAACCCCTCTCTCTCAGAGAGATATCTGTACACTGACTGGTGTCTCTCAACCCCTCTCTCTCAGGGAGATATCTGTAGACTGACTGGTGTCTCTCAGTCCCGCTCCCTCAGGAAGATATCTGATCACTGACTGGTGTATCTCACTCCCCTCTCCCTCAGGGATATAAGTGTATACTGACTGGTGTCTCTCAGTCCCCTCACCCTCAGGAGATATCTGTACACTGACTGGTGTCTCTCAGTCCCTCTCTCTCAGCGAGATATCTGTGCACGGGCTTGTGTCTCACAGTCCCTCTCTATCAGGGGATATCTGTACACTGACTGGTGTCTCTCAGTCCTGCTCCCTGAGGGAGATATCTGTCCGCTGACTGGTGTCGCTCAATCCCCTTTCTCAAGGAGATATCTGTACACTGACTAGTGTCTCTCAGTCCCTCTCCTTCAGAGAGACATCTGTACACTGACTGGTGTCTCTCAGTCCACTCCCTCAGGGAGATATCTGTACATTGACTGGTGTTTCTCAGTCCCTGTCCCTCAGGGAGATATCTGTACACCGACTGGTGTCTCTCAGTCCCTCTCTCTCAGGGAGATATTTGTGCACTTGTCATGTATTCAACCAGCATTGTAACCCATGTATAATCTGACCTAAGTTGTACACTATGAGAACACTGACCACTAGGTGGTGAACTTGTGGGAGATACTCCTAACCTCGACATTCAGATATAAAAAGGGAAGCTCCACCCACTTCCCACTTCCATCACTTGAGTGCTAAGGAATAAAGGACAGGCCACAGACTGACCTTCTCTCAAGCATTTATACTTTATAGCAAGGACGTATTAATGGCGACAAGAAACTGTGATTTAAAGCACGCGAGCATGGCCATTAGCAGAACACATGAGAGGTACTGTGTTAAGGAATGGTTGGACAGAGATTCAACATTGTCAAAGCAGCACACAGTTCTCCTGGCAGACACGGGCAGTCGGGCAAGCCACAACATGTAGTCGAACCCAAAGGGGGAGTTCGACAGAGACAATGGCAAGCTGAACGGCGATTCACGCCTTTGCAAGGGACAATGCGGCCAGTAATGGGGCCATCAACACCTGTTAATGGCGCACTCAAGGGCAATAACAGGGGCAGTCAGGGACGATCGACTGGCAAGGGACCTTTTGTTTCAAACAGCAGCTCATGCTGGAGGCATGGAAGCACACACTCAGCCGGAGTTTGCAGAGGTGAGCAAAATACCTGCAGAAATTGCAGAAATGAATGCTGGGGGAAATCGCTGGAAGCTGAAGTTCAGTGAGTTCATGTGGAGCACGTATACAGTTCATACACCAGGACACCACCAATAATGATGAAAGTGCTCCTCAATGGCATCCCAGTATAAATGGAGTTAGACACGGGTGCCAGCCAGTCCCTGATGGGTATCAAACCGTTCGAAAAGTTGTGGGTGTCCAAGGCCAGGAGGCCAAAATTATCGCCGATTGACGCACAGCTATGGACTTACACAAAGGAGATCATTCTGGTGCTAGGCAGCGCCACGGTAGTCGTGACCCACAACGATTCGGAGAACAGACTGCCACTCTGGGTTGTCCCGGGGGAGCACTACTGGGGAGGAGTTGGCTTGCTGTCATTAACTGGAAATGGGGCGATGTCAATGCAATTTCCTCTGTGGAGCGCGTATCATGCTCACAGATACAAGACAAATTCGACTCATTATTTCGACCTGGCTTTGGCACTTTCATGGGGGCCAAGGTAGTGATTCACATAAACCAGTACACCACAAGGCCAGAGCGATGCCATACATGATGCGGGAAAAGATAGAAGGCGAATTGGACCGCCTGCTGAGGGAAGGCATCATCTCGAATTCAGTGACTGGGCAAGCCCGATTGTGCCGGTGCTCAAGGCGGATGGGTCGGTCAGGATATGTGGTGATTACAAGGCCACCATCAATCGGGTGTCACTCCAAGACCAGTACCCGCTACCGAGAGCGGAGGACCTCTTTGCGACGCTATCCGGTGGCAAACTTTTTTCAAAATTGGACCTGACCTCAGCTTACATGACCCAGGAGCTGGCGAGTGAGTCGAAGAAGCTGACCACCATCACGACACACAAGGGGTTGTTTGAGTACAACAGATGTCCTTTCGGGATTCGCTCGGCTGCCGCGATCTTCCAACGAAATATGGAAAGCCTCCTCAAGTCGATTCCAGGGACGATGGTTTTTCAGGACGACATCCTCACCACGGGTTACGATACTGAAGAACACCTCCACAACCTGGAGAAGGTGCTACACAGACTGGACCGGGTAGGGTTGCGACTGAAAAAGGCGAAGTGCGTGTTCCTAGCTCCAGAGGCAGAATTCCTGGGAATGAAGATAGCAGCAGTCGGGATCAGCCCTACTGTGTCCAAGACAGAAGCGATCCAGAGAGCACCCAGACCCCGTAACACGACGGAGTTGCGTTCATTCCTGGGGCTCCTGAACTATTTTGGGAACTTTCTTCCCAAATTGAGCATGCTGCTAGAGCCGCTACACGTACTCCTATGCAAAGGTCGTGAATGGATCTGGGGGGACAGCCAGGAAAGGACTTTTAATAGAGCACGCAATTTGTTATGTTCCAACAATCTGTTAACGCTATATGACCCATGTAAGAAACTTGTTTTAACGTGCGATGCGTCGTCCTATGGTGTCGGTGTGTGTTGCAGCATGTCAATGCCAAGGGTCAGTTACAGCCGGTAGCTTATGCCACCAGAAGTCTGTCCCAGGCAGAAAGGGGCTACGGGATGGGAGAAAAGGAGGCACTCACATGTGTTTATGCGGTAAAGAAAATGCACCAGTACCTGTTTGGCAGGAAATTTGAGCTGGAGACAGATCAGAAACCCCTAACGTCCCTTTTGGCCGCCAACAAGGCCATAAATGCAAACGCATCGGCCCGCATACAGAGGTGGGCACTCACGTTAGCCGCCTATGACTACACAATTTGGCACAGACCGGGCACTGAAAACTGCGCCGATGCACTCAGCAGGCTCCCACTAGCCACCACTGAGGGGACTACCGAGCATGCTGCTGAGATGGTCATGGCTGTTGAAGCTTTCGGAAGCGAAGGCTCACCCGTGACAGCCCGTCAGATTAAAGTCTGGACAAATAGAGACCCGCTATTGTCTCTAGTCAAGAAATGTGTCCTGAATGGGGACTGGGCAGCCACGTACAGGGCATGCCCTGAGAAATTTAAACCATTTCACATGCGCAAGGATTAACTCTCGATTCAGGCCGATTGCCTACTGTGAGGAAACCACGTAGTCATGCCCCAGATGAGCAGAGAGGTGTTCATCAGAGAACTCCACAATGAGCACCCGGGCATTGTCACGATGAAGGCAATTGCCAGGTCACACGTTTGTTGGCCAGGGATAGACGCAGATCTGGAACTTTGTGTTTGCAGGTGCAACACGTGTGCCCAGCTGGGCAATGCGCCCAGGGAAGCCCCCCTTAGCTCCTGGCCATGGCCCGCCAAACCTTGGTCACGCATCCATGTGGACTACGCAGGTCCTTTCATGGGAAAAATGTTTTTGGTTGTAGTAGACACCTACTCCAAATGGATCGAGTGTGACATTTTAAATTGAAGCACATCTTCTGCCACAGTAGAAAGTCTATGGGCAATGTTCACCACCCACGGTCTACCGGACACCTTGGTCAGCGACAATGGCCCGTGCTTCACAAGCACTGAATTCCAGGACTTCATGGCAGGCAATGGAATTAACCATGTTAGAACAGCACCGTTCAAGCCGACCTCAAACGGCCAGGCAGAACAAGCAGTGCAGATAATCAAACAGGGGATGCTCAGAATCCAAGGGGGTTCCCTACAATGCCGCTTATCACGCCTCCTGTTGGCCTACAGATCCCGACCACACTCGCTCACAGGGGTTCCACCCGCAGAGCTGCTAATGAAAAGGACGCTCAAAACCCGGTTATCCCTTATACACCCCACCATGAAATAAATTGTCGAGAGCAGGCGCCAGTCACAATATGACTACCATGACAGGAATGAGAGGGCGCGATGTATTGATGTAAATTACCCTGTTTTTGTCCTCAACTACGCTGCAGGGCCCAAATGGCTCGCAGGCACTGGGTTGCCAAAGAGGGAAATAGGATTCTGGTAGTTAAACTTACCAATGGACAAATCTGCCGCAAACATGTGGATCAAACAAAAAGGAGGTTCAGCAACCCCATAGAAGAAGCAGAGGCAGAACACGATGTAGAGTTCACTCCACCACAGGTGACCGAACACAGGAACCAAAGGGAGGAGAGCCCAATCACTGTGGGCAGTCCGGACAGGCCTGAGGCACCGCAAACAGCAGACACTCAGGCCAGCGCCCAACTCAGGCACTCTACAAGGAAACGTAAACCACCAGAGAGACTCAACCTGTGATCCCAATAAGACTTTGTGGGGGAAGGTGATGTCATGTATTCAACCAGCATTGTAACCCATGTATAATCTGACCTAAATTGTACACTGTGAGAACAATGACCACTAGGTGGTGAACTTGTGGGAGACACTCCTAACCTCGACCTTCAGATATAAAAGGGGAAGCTCCACCCACTTCCATCACTTGAGTGCTAAGGAATAAAGGACAGGTCACAGACTGACCTTCTCTCAAGCATGGGCCTCGTGTCCATTTATACTCTATAGTAATGACGTATTAACACTGACTGGTGTCTCTCAGTGTTCTCCCTCAGGGAGATATCTGTACACTGACTGGTCTCTCTCAGTCCCTCTCTCTCAGGGAGATAGCTGTACACTGACTGGTGTTTCTCAGTCGCTCGCCCTCAGGGAAAAATTTGTATACTGACTGGTGTCTCTCAGTCCCCTCTCTCAAGGAGATAACTATACACTGACTCGTATCTCTCAGTCCCTCTCCCTCAGGGAGATATCCATACAGATTGGTGCCTCTCAATCCCCTCTCTCTCAAGGAGATATCTGTACACTGTCTGGTGTCTCTCAATCTCTCTCCCTCAGGGAGATATCTGTACACTGACTGGTGTCTCTCAATCCCTCTCCCTCAGGGAGATATATGTACACTGACTGGCGTCTCTCAGTCCCTGTCCCTCAGGGAGGTATCCGGAGACTGACTGGTACCTCTCAGTCCCTCTCCCTCAGGGAGATATCTGTACACTGACTGGTGTCTCTCAGTCCCGTCTCCCTCAGGGAAATATCTGAACACTGACTGTTGTCTCTCAGTCCACTCTCCCTCAGGGAGATATATGTACACTGACTGGTGTCTCTCAGTCCTGCTCCCTCAGGGAGATATCTGTACACTGACTAGTGTCTCTCAGTCCCCTCTCGCTCAGGGAGATATCTGTGCACTGATGGGTGTCTCTCAATCCCATCTCTCAGGGAGATATCTGTGCACTGATGGGTGTCTCTCAATCCCATCTCTCAGGGAGATATCTGTACACGGGCTGATGTCTCACAGCCCCTCACTTTCAGGGGGATATCTGTACACTGATTCTCAGTCCACTCTCACTCAGGGAGATATCTGTACACTGACTGGTGTCACTCAGTCCATCTCCCTCAGGGAGATATCTGTACACTGACTGGTGACTCTCAGTCCCTCTCTCTCTGGGAGATAACTTTACACTGACCGGTGTCTCTCAGTCCGTCTCCCTCAGGGAGATATCTGTACACCGACCGGTGTCACTCAGTCCTGCTCTCAATGAGATATCTGTAAACTCACTGGTGTCTCTCAGTCCGTCTCCCTCAGGGAGATATCTGTTCACTGACTGGTGTCTCTCAGTCCCTCTCCCTCAGGGAGATATCTGTACACTGACTGGTGTCTCTCAGTTCCCTCTCTCTCTGGGAGATATCTTTACACTGACCGGTGTCTCTCAGTCCCTCTCCCTCAGGGAGATATCTGTACACTGACTGGTGACTCTCAGTCCCTCTCTCTCTGGGAGATATCTTTACACTGACCGGTGTCTCTCAGTCCCTCTCCCTCAGGGAGATGTCTGTACACTGACAGATCTTTCCCAGGGACATATCTGCACGTTGAATGCTGTCTCTCAGTCCTTCTCCATCAGCGAGATATCTGTACACTGACTGGTGTCTCTGAGACCGGCTCTCCCTCAGGAAGATACCTGTACACTGACTGGTGTCTCTCAGTCCCTCTCCCTCAGGGAGATATCTGTAAACTGACTGGTGTCTCTCAGTCCCCTCACACTCAGGAATATATCTGTACACTGACTGCTGTCTCTCAGTCCCTTTCCCTCAGCGATTATTCTGTACACTGACTGTTGTCTCTCAGTCCCCGCTCCTTCGGGTATATATGTGTACACTGACTGGTGTCTCTCAGTCCCCTCTCCCTCACGGAGATATCTGTACACTGACTGGTGTCTCTCAGTCCCTCTCCCTCAGGGAGATATATGTACACTGACTGGTATCTCTCAGTCCCCTCTCCCTCAGGGAGATATCTGTACACTGACCGCTGTCTCTTAGTCCCCTCTCCCTCAGGGAGATATCTGTACACTGACTGGTGTCTCTCAGTCTCTGTTGCTCAGGGAGATATCTGTACACTGACTGGTGTCTCTCAGTCCCTCTCCCTCGGGGATATATCTGTACACTGACTGGTGTCTCTCAGTCCCCGCTCTCTCGGGAATATAACTGTACACTGACTGGTGGCTCTCAGTCCCTGTTGCTCAGGGAGATATCTGTACACTGACTGGTGTCTCTCAGTCCCTCTCCCTCAGGGAGATATCTGTACACTGACTGGTGTTTCTCAGTCCCCTCTCCCTCAGGGAGTTATCTGTAAACTCACTGGTGTCTCTCAGTCCCTCACCCTCAAGGATATATCTGTACACTGACTGCTGTCTCTCAGTCCCCGCTCCCTCGGGGGTATATCTGAACACTGACTGGTGTCTCTCAGTCCCCTCTCCCTCAGGGAGATATCTGTACACTGACTTGTGTTTCCCAGGGAGATATCTGTACACTGACTTCTGTCTCTCAGTCCCTCTCCCTCAGGGAAATGTCTGTAAACTGACTGATGTCTCTCTGTTCCCTCTCTCTCAGGCAGATATCTGTACACTGACTGGAGTATCTCAGTCCCTCTCCATCAGCGAGATATCTGTACACTGACTGGTGTCTCTCAATCCCGCTCTCCCTCAGGAAGATGTCTGTAAACTGACTGGTGTCTCTCAGTCCCCTCACACGCAGGAATATATCTGGACACTGACTGGTATCTCTCTGTCCCTCTCCCTCAGGGATATATCTGTACACTGACTGGTGACTCTCAGTCCCCTCTCCCTCACGGAGATATCTGTACACTGACTGGTGTCTCTCAGTTTCTCTCCCTCAGGGCGATATATGTACACTGACTGGTATCTCTCAGTTCCCTATCCCTCAGGGAGATATCTGTACACTGACCGCTGTCTCTTAATCCCTTCTCCCTCAGGGAGATATCTGTACACTGACTGGTGTCTCTCAGTCCCTGTTGCTCAGGGAGATACCTGTACACTGACTGGTGTCTCTCAGTCCCCGCTCTCTCGGGGATATATCTGTACACTGACTGGTGTCTCTCAGTCCCTCTCCCTCAGGGAGATACCTGTAAACTGACTGGTGTCTCTCAGTCCCTCTCCCTCAGGGAGATATCTGTATACTGATTGGTATCTCTCAGTCCTGCTCTCCACCAGGGAGATATCTGTACACTGACTGCTGTCTCTCAGTCCCTCTCCCTCAGGAAGATATCTGTACACTGACTGGTGTCTCACAGTCCCCTCTCCCTCAGGGAGATATCTGTATACTGACTGGCGTCTCTCAGTTCTGCTGTCCCTCAGGGAGATATCTGTACATTGACTGGTGCCTCTCAGTCCCTCTCTCTCAGGAATATATCTGTACACTGACTGGTGTCTCTCAGTCCCTGTTGCTCAGGGAGATATCTGTACACTGACTGGTGTCTCTCAGTCCCCGCTCCCTCGGGGAGATATCTGTACACTGACTGGTGTCTCTCAGTCCCTCTCCCTCAGAGAGATATCTGTACACTCACTGGTGACTCTCAGTTCCTCTCTTTCTGGGAGATATCTGTACACTGACCGGTGTCTCTCAGTCCCTCTCCCTCAGGGAGATATCTGTACACTGACCGGTGTCTCTCATTCTCTCTCCCTCGGGGAGATATCTGTACATTGACTGCTGTCTCTCAGTCCCTCTCCATCAGGGATATATCTGTACACTGACTGGTGTCTCTCAGTCCCTCTCCCTCAGGAAGATATCTGTACACTGACTGGTGACTCTCAGTCCCTCTCTCTCTGGGAGATAACTTTACACTGACCGGTGTCTCTCAGTCCGTCTCCCTCAGGGAGATATCTGTACACCGACCGGTGTCACTCAGTCCTGCTCTCAGTGAGATATCTGTAAACTCACTGGTGTCTCTCAGTCCGTCTCCCTCAGGGAGATATCTGTTCACTGACTGGTGTCTCTCAGTCCCTCTCTCTCAGGGAGATATCTGTACACTGACTGGTGTCTCTCAGTTCCCTCTCTCTCTGGGAGATATCTTTACACTGACCGGTGTCTCTCAGTCCCTCTCCCTCAGGGAGATATCTGTACACTGACTGGTGACTCTCAGTCCCTCTCTCTCTGGGAGATATCTTTACACTGACCGGTGTCTCTCAGTCCCTCTCCCTCAGGGAGATGTCTGTACACTGACTGATCTTTCCCAGGGACATATCTGCACGTTGAATGCTGTCTCTCAGTCCTTCTCCATCAGCGAGATATCTGTACACTGACTGGTGTCTCTGAGACCGGCTCTCCCTCAGGAAGATACCTGTACACTGACTGGTGTCTCTCAATCCCTCTCCCTCAGGGAGATATCTGTAAACTGACTGGTGTCTCTCAGTCCCCTCACACTCAGGAATATATCTGTACACTGACTGCTGTCTCTCAGTCCCTTTCCCTCAGCGATTATTCTGTACACTGACTGTTGTCTCTCAGTCCCCGCTCCTTCGGGTATATATCTGTACACTGACTGGTGTCTCTCAGTCCCCTCTCCCTCACGGAGATATCTGTACACTGACTGGTGTCTCTCAGTCCCTCTCCCTCAGGGAGATATATGTACACTGACTGGTATCTCTCAGTCCCCTCTCCCTCAGGGAGATACCTGGACACTGACCGCTGTCTCTTAGTCCCCTCTCCCTCAGGGAGATATCTGTACACTGACTGGTGTCTCTCAGTCTCTGTTACTCAGGGAGATATCTGTACACTGACTGGTGTCTCTCAGTCCCTCTCCCTCGGGGATATATCTGTACACTGACTGGTGTCTCTCAGTCCCCGCTCTCTCGAGAATATAACTGTACACTGACTGGTGGCTCTCAGTCCCTGTTGCTCAGGGAGATATCTGTACACTGACTGGTGTCTCTCAGTCCCTCTCCCTCAGGGAGATATCTGTACACTGACTGGTGTTTCTCAGTCCCCTCTCCCTCAGGGAGTTATCTGTAAACTCACTGGTGTCTCTCAGTCCCTCACCCTCAAGGATATATCTGTACACTGACTGCTGTCTCTCAGTCCCCGCTCCCTCGGGGGTATATCTGAACACTGACTGGTGTCTCTCAGTCCCCTCTCCCTCAGGGAGATATCTGTACACTGACTTGTGTTTCCCAGGGAGATATCTGTGCACTGACTTCTGTCTCTCAGTCCCTCTCCCTCAGGGAAATGTCTGTAAACTGACTGGTGTCT